>NC_057814.1:267745840-267748768 GCF_018294505.1 Triticum aestivum | reverse complement strand
CTGAAAAATTGACTAACCCAATTTTGAAATTTAGTCTACTGTGATTTAACTAGTGTGGAATATAAAAGGGGAAAACCATAAGCATTTGGAGTATAGTGTTGAGCGTGCCATGGCAGATCTGAAGGTGCAAACCGGACAAAGGCAACTTCGCAACCAAGACAAGAAATCAGAGTAAAGCAGTGGCGATCTATTTTCTTGCTACGATAAATAAGTTGAGCAGATACGAAAGAGTACCGCCTCTGGTGCGGCGCCGTGTACGCATCTGCTGAGAATTTGATGGTGCTGCGGTAGCGATGGCTGTCGGCGGCGTGGAAGCAGATCTAGGAGGGTAGACGGTGGCGGCGGGGTGCGGTGGACGAGACGGTCGTAGGAGCGGCGCCGGCAAGGTGGACGACGGCGGGGATGAAGCGAGAGGACGGGATGCAAGGATCCCGGTCCGAAGCCGTGGATGAGAGAGGTCGATCTCTTGTAATGGACGGCGGCGTCGGGGTATCAGCTCCGACATGGTGGAGGAGGATGGCGGTGGATGGGGTGGCGGACGGCGGCGGATGGAGGAGGGTGGGGTGGAGAGGGTGTTTTGGCGCCCACGGAGTACGAATGGGGAAAAGGGAGGTAGAGAGGAAGGGGGGAACCATGTATTCAGGGCGCGCTTGTCTCAAATGCGAGGAAATTTACAAACTTAGCCCCCGTTTCAAATTACTACTACATCACAGCAACATTAGTCGGTTGGGGATAGGACGGTAATCTCGCATACACCGAATATTTGCCGACGAGAGTTTGTTTTTGGCGCCCACCGTGTATGAATATGAATCGGGGAGGGAGTCGATTTCGGCCAAGGACACACTGTGTTTTGGCGCCCACCGTGTATGAATCCGGGTGAGAGGCGGTTACGTCACGTTTGGGTGAAATTACAAACCTACCCCTATCGAAACCTATAGAAATCCAGCAGATAGGCTTTGCGTGGCAGGGATAGGCAGTAGTGATTTCCATCTCGCAGATTTTGGTTTCGGGCGGTTACTGCGACTTTCCCCGCTTCGTTCAAATTTTGCAGAGTGCACGTTTACCGTGCCAACTCAATTCGAATCCCGTTTGTATTCTTTTTTTTCGGGCGGGATCCATTTTCAATTGGAATTACATTCTATATACATCATTTTTTTATATATACTTTCAAAAGCACAACACCATTTATACATAAATATGGTTTACAAATGGCATGATCTCAGATTCATAAGGTTGTATCCATCAATTTGGATTTTCAAATATTTGAAACCACTTTATGTTGAAATCCAATGTATGCATTCCTTGCTAACTGTCTCCAATTAATGTGTGTTTCATGCGGGTTTTTTTACTTCTCAAACATGTATAATGTGTTTCACACACGCAACATATAGTGTAATCCCGTTTAGACATTAATTGCATATAAACCATGCATTGTTTGTAATTGAAGAATCTATGGATCACCAATATTGATAAACTATATAACATTACACGTGTGCCCAAATTCAAATGAATATCCATGTTTGATACACCAATTTGTGTTATGATATTATCGATGTCATGATCTCCAGTTTAAATATTTGAATCCCCTTTAATCCAGATATTCGTCTCATATAGCTATCACTCATGCTTATATAGGACTATCTCTCTAGACCTATACGCGTTCATCGTCTCTCAGGTATCTCTCGTGCTACCTGTCTGTCGACAATGATTTTTTATCTTCATAACACACTGACAGTACTCTTTCCCTCGACCTTCATCACTCTATCTCTCTCTAAGTATATCTCGCTCCCTGCTATGTGTCTCTAACTATGATTCTCCATGTGGAGTCTCTTTCTCTCACACAAACACAAAACTTTGTCTCCCGGGGTCTCATTTCTCTCTACTATTCCCATGTGTGCCACTCGCACACCCCTCATACAGAGATGTCTTTCGCTCCTTAGATATGAGAACCTACGACTCTTCCTCTTCAATATCTCTTTCTCACACACAAACACAAACTCTGTCTCCCAGGGTCTCATATTTCTCCATTGTTCTCTTGTCTGTCGCTCACACACACCCTCTCTCCCTAGAGATATCTTGCGTTCCCTCGTATGTCTCTCTAGCTATCACTCTCGTTGTGAAATATCTTCCTCTCTTGCGTTCACATGCACCCTCTCTCTATCTCTCTCACACCCACACACATAACCCAGCCTTCTGATCCACTCGACTCCTATCTCTAACGCACACTAGCTAGCATCTTTATCTTTCTATTTATCTGTTTCTCCATCAACCTTCTTTCTCGCCCTCACTCTTGATTCCTATCACGCACACTACATATGTTTCTCTCTACATGCAGTCAAGTGCCCTCTCACACACATATATAACTTCACCCTTTGAACCACCCGACGGTCATCTCCAACACCCAAACTAGCGGATGTCCCTCTAGCTGGCATCTCCATCTCTGTATCTATTTGTAGTTTCTCCGTCAACATTTATTTCTCGCACGGAGTCTTGCTTCCTATCACTCACACTATATATGTCTCTCCATACATATGCATTTATAGGTTGGTCTCTTTTGCACAATCGTTGCGCCTCACTCCCTCTGCTCGCCATAGGTGCATGCTCCAGCCCACGCCACTATCTCTTAAAGACAAAAACACATGCTCAATTGTCGGGCCTTCTTCCCTGCATTCTCACATGCATGCATATTGTCATACCGATCCGTCTCTCCCATGTCGTTGATCTTATGACTTATGTCTTCTTTCTTTTATCTCGATCATGCGCGCGCGCACACACACACACATCCCACGTATACATGTATACCTCTCACACATGCACGTTCAAGGTCTCTATGTCTCCATACATTTAATTACCCTCAATCCTAACGCCACATCGAATCGTTCTCCTCTTTTGTGCACATAACTTCCACCTGGATGGGTAAAACACACA
>NC_057814.1:267725127-267744989 GCF_018294505.1 Triticum aestivum | reverse complement strand
CTCTCACACACACACACACACAAACTAAGACTCCATCTCTCTCCCTCCTCTCTCTCTCTCTCTCACACACACACACACACCCCACACACACGCTAAGACTCCATCTCACACACACATGCTCTAGGCGGAGCATTTGTTCCTACCACCCTTCATCCAACCTTACCCGTATGATAAACAATCACCTTTATTTACTTGCATAACATGGAGAAATTCCACTTTATTTTAGTAGTCAGCAAACTTATCATCTGTTCCCTTATAAAAAACGAGTTGGCGGTGATGGTGTGCCTGCCATCTTGTAATACAGACCGTATGATCTATATCTGAGGATAGAAAGCAAACTATGATAATTTTACAAAAGATACCCGCACCTCTCTCCACATCATTATCCCCCGCAACCTCATTGCTCAGCAATTAAAAAAGGAATAAGTCTCTGGAACAATCTAGCATGCATGGTGGCCGCTGCCGCCTGCCGGCGCCGTCCATCCCCATGCCTCCGCCCATTCCGACTACCAGTCACCACCACGCTCCACTCCTCCTCGCCTTATCTCTCATCTTTCATTTTTTCGATGACATTCTCGGGATACCAGTTTTCCGATAAAATTCTCGAGATATCATTAGTTTTTACACATGGGATTACTCCTGCATGGGTCAATCACAACAGGTGTTCTGTAAAAAAATGCATATTGATGTTTCGTGCAATGCACGAGAATCTTGCTTGTTATTATATAACGCAAATCACGAGCAGGAAGTGACATTTTTTGACACAACCACGTTAACATGGCCACGTAAATCACTAGCTAAAGTAAATACCATTATACTTATATCCCGATGCAAAAGGTTGAGTACATGTCCGAAGAGTAGTCGCACACACGCACTCTGTCTCTCAGAATCTCTCTCTCGCACACACACCAGTTACGTGACGCCCACTTAAGCACACACGTATGTTACAATTTGTGCACCCGCGGGTACACGTGATGCTGCGCATTTATTTAAGCCGGAAGGCGAACCCAAACAGTAGCTGCATTCATTCCCCTCCCGCCGCCTCTTCTCTGGTCACCGTCGCCCGGTAGCCATGGACCGGCCGAAGGTAACAACATACGCCATACTCCCGCCGGAGCGGCACTTTAATATGGAAATTTTAGTGGTCATGCATGCATCTTTTTGTGCTAGCACTCCTATATAAGGGTTGACCGGTCGCTTCCCGCGGACGTGCGCGGGCGGTGGAAGAGGAAGGAGAAGGGAAGCGGGCTGTGGAGTAACATTTTTTACCACAATTTCTTAGGAAACTGAGTGCAATAATTGAGTAGTTTTGCAAACTACCAGTACTACACCTGAAACGGTTCAAAACCTATACTCCCTTGCCAGCGCTCGCTTCCCGCGTGAAACGGTCAGTGTCGCCCTGGAGCGTCAGTGCCGCATTAATGCCCGGCCAGAGCGGAGGCGACCTCTCACTGGCGCCGGCTTTGAAGTGGCGCGACGGCCGAGAGAGCGCCGCTTCCCGGTGCACGCGACTGCTCCGCGTCGAGACTGGCCATAGGCCCTGTTTGGATCCATGGGTTAGAGTTAGTTTGAGCTAGTTGGGGCTCAAATAGCCCTAAAGTATCTAAGCATGAGGGTTTAAATTGGAGCAAGTTGCACCGAACCCACCAAAAAAACTATCCCACCCAAGAGGTGCTAACTGGAGATAGTTCTCATTGGGACCACTGAAAAATCACTTTTCTCTCTCCATGAAGTGCATTTATTGTCAATCTAACCCTGTCACCCAAACACCTCTTTGGCTACAGTTAGTTCAGGGTTAGTCATGAGTTAGTCTAACCTCTAGCTAAGTTAGAGTATCAAACAGGAGCAGTATAGGACATGCAAGTTGCTCAAAGCATATAGGCAAATTCGTACGTGAAAGGATTTTTTTTCTTTTCGAAAACGGAACGTGAAAGGAATTTTTTTAGAATGCTCTTGGAATGTCGCTAACATGTGATAGTTAACCGACCTCAATAGACGGCAGAAACGCCAGCCCGCCGCACTTTGATAGAGACGAGGAGGGAGAAGCGATACATGCTGCTGGATTACTAGAGATAGGTGTCGCACGGAAGCCAAGAAATATGGTGATAGCGTGGGTTAGCCATGTACTAGTATGATGTAACTACACTGGGCTGCCGTGTTTCGTACTCTTCCAGTCCACTGTGGAGATGATTGGTTAATTTTATATCGCTGAATAATATTAAATATTATGAGTGCAGACGCTCCACCACGAGGTTCCTTGCTCCTTCTCGGTCGTCCGGAATCTATGTTATTCCACTCTATTTTTTTTACGTGAGCTTTGTTCATCCTTTTGCCAACACGCGAGACATCTAGCATCAAGGTGCACGTGTTATGCAAGGATCGTTCTATCTATATGAAGAACACGTGGGACTGGAACTACGAGACGGACATGTACCCAGGAGTGGACGTACGAACCTGAGTAATGTAGTGCAGTAAGTGAAGTAGAAAGGCACAAATGGTATGAACATGCGTGGCATATAGGGTGTGTTTGGTTGCGTTCTCGTCTCAACATAGTTGTTCCCTCTTCATGCATGCTCAACTCAACACCCCTCTTCATGCATGCTCTCTTCATGCATGCTTCTAGTGTATTTGTGCTAAACTAGTGTGGACTCATGCACCCTCCATACACTCTACCAAACACCCAAAAGTAGGTCGAGAAGGGAACTCTTGGGCGGCATTTGTCTCTTACTACGTACTACCACTAAATGTTGTACGTGCAATGCACGGTGATGTTATGGAGTATGTGCCTAAGTACTCTACTACTACTATATTAGTTGGAGGCACATATTAACTTTTATATTTGTTTACGTGTCTGCCCCGAGACCTTCCAACTAGATGTGTCTTTCTCTCCAGGTCGCACTTTGTATCGTTCATACCACTAAGTACTACTACGTGTGGTCTCCGACCCAGAAGTGGAGACGCTCTACCACGCTGTTTTTTTACGCTGGGCTCTACCACGCTATTCATGTCCCACTCCTTTCGCTGACATGTGGGACATCCAGCACGTGTCGTGTTTGGCACCCTTCGTCGTAAGAGTTGAAACGCTAGCATTCATCAGAAATAAAAAATAATTATAAATCGGCAGTGATACTATTTTTTTTTGCGAACCAATCAGCAGTGATACTATACCACGCGGTTTCCTTGCTCCTCGATATCGGAAAGAATACTTCCGTTCGCCAACATGTGGGACGTCGACCATCCTGGTCCACTTGCCATGCACGCAGAACTCCAAGGGAGAGTCACCCAGGTCGTCGTGCTGCAGTAACAATGACTAATGAGCCGTCAAATCACAGGCCCACTTCCCACTTTGAAGTTGCTCGGACGAAGGAACCATCATGACTTCGTTGAATTCCGCTTCTTGAAGAAAACTACTGTACCAGCAGTACTGCTAGCTACAGTAGTTACTCCAACAGAGGCCTCCTTTCTTTCATAGGATAGGAATATGAAAATCATAGGAAGTGAGATGACATGCATCTCAATTCCTATAGAGAAAGAGATGCCATTTGATGCTTAGGATAGGAATTTTTCCATTTCGTCTAGGCTAATGTACTGGTGATTTGCTCTAAAAACTACAGTAGTAACTAGTAGTATTGGTACATGCTCGTACTCAGACACAGACACACACACTAACTACTAGTACTACTACTTCTCACATGCTGGCCAGACGCCGTCGTTCTCCTTCCCGGCTTTGTCGGTGACACCCCACCGTGCTTGGATCTCCGCCGACCTCTCCGCAGCAGCGCGTGCGTCCTTTTCTTTCTTGCGGCGGCGGGCCTCTCTTTTCTTGAGTGCTTTCTGACTTTTCCACTCCCTCTGTGCGGCTTTGGCCGCCTCTTGCTCTACCGCCCATTCGGCCTTGGCATCTTCAAATTCCTCCCACATAGTTGTGAGGTCGCGAGCGGCGATGAACTCGGCACGGCGGGATGCCATCGCTTCCCTACCATTTTGTGTGCGGTCGTGGGCGGCGAGGAATTCGGCGCGGCGGGATGCCATCGCTGCCTTACCGGTTAGTGTGCGGCACGGTGGCATGAACGACGCTTGGTGAGAGCTCTGGGGTGGAGTGGCTGGACAACCGTATAGTGCATTGGTTTGTCAAGAGCTCAAGGACAGAAGACGAAGCAAATTTGGATTCCCCTTCAATCCTAGTCATTTATTACCGAGTAAAATGCATTGGCGGTCATCGAACTTGTCTTGATAGCTCACTTTGATCATTGTATACGAGATATGGTGATTATACGGTCACTGGCTCAGCGTATAGCTCCGTATTTGTCTGGTTGATCAGTCAAACAGTCCGCATGCGCCTCATCAGCTCGTGTTCTTTATCTATCTACGTGGGCCTACCTGTCAATGGAGAAAGAAATACTGTAAAAACTAAAATTATGCGTATGTGGGGAATCAAACCACGGACTCGTCGCTGCAACGCACCCTCGTCAGCCAAATGAAAGTGAAATACTTCGCGTCAGACACTCACGCTCATGCTGTCAAAGCATGCTAATGCATGCACATCGCCCTCTAAATCAAAGTCCTGCTCATGGTGCAATGCAAACGGCGAGCCCATCACCTGCGCGCCCCGGCGGTGCCTGACATTACTGTTTAGACGTTTGATGGAGGCCTACGCGAACGCCGAGCATGTATTCACCTGGCTCAACACCAACGGTCATACTCGGACCGCCTTGCTCATGTATGTCGTCCATCACAACGACAATCTATAAAATAGCCTAAGCTAGAGAGGGTACTATGGTAGTATGGTACGGAGTATGTACTATCGTGAGCGACCGATCTTAGTGCCACTGCACACCGAAACCCCTTCCATCGCTAGCGCGCGCTTCCCACCTAAAACGGTCACCGTCTCTCCAGAATGTCAATGCCGCATTCACCGGACTTAACTGCAGGTGCAATTGGTGTGTCACTGACATGCGGGCCAGATGCCCGTTGGGCCCACATGTCAGTAACACAAACGCATCTGCAGTTAAGTCACTGAAGCAGCGTCCGCATTCACGCCCGACGAACCTACTCCGGCGCCAGTTGTCCATACGTCTGCCGCAGCTCATTGCCATTCGCCCGCTATATTAACTTGAGCCCCAGCTCCCAGCCATGCCAAAGACCCACACTTATTCTCCTCCGGTCCCTTCCTTCTGTTGGCACCACTTCAACCATGGCCTCCTGGCGCTCCGAAGCTCTCTTGGACGTACTGTCGCAGGAGCAGACGAGGGACATTGGCGGCTCCGCTCCGGGCGCGATCCAAAGCTCTCTTCGACGTACTGTCGCAGGAGCAAGCGAAGGAGATCGCCGGCACCCCCTCGGCCGCCCTCCGCCGCCACGACCACGAAGCCGGCGCGCGTGCGCGGGCGCAGCCGGCAGCGAGGAAGAGTAGTACACGGTAGGTCGCCGCCGCTCTGGTCCCGGGAAGGCCACCGCTACTCCACTCAGTCGACGCCAAGCTTGGTGGGGTAAACATCGCGGCCGATTAGCCGCTTGACGGCGACGTGGAGGCGGAAATCTTCATAACCTTGTGCTCCGGAGGAGGAGGTTATCGAGGCGGATGAGGAGGAGGCAAAGGCAATGGCCGGCTTTCTCGGGTTCATGGCCGGACATGGTGGTCGGGCGCCGGCGATCGTTTAGATTAGGTTTACAGTAGGTTTTAGTACGGTTTGTGCGAAATATGTAATGAATTTCATCCAGTTTGTAGGAAAAGTTTTCGAAATGTAATGAATTTCATCCGGTTAATTTGAAATTTGCTTTGTTTGGATGAATTGCGTCTGGTTAGTTCATATAGTTGTCGAAAGGTATGCGGGCAGCATCGGATGGCATCCATCAGTGTCCTCGGACAGATGCCGGTGTAAATTTGTGGGCCAACGCTGGAGATGCCCTAACTATCATCCTATAATCGCTAACAATCCTCCATTATTTGGCAGGGAACAGTTATCCCTTGATCAAAATCAGATCCGCGGTGTTTCGCACTCCTCCCGCGTAAGAGTGTAAACTCTTGCTTACATAAAAATGGAGCAAGTGGACGGCACTGTAGCACGTCATATCACTCGAACTAGCCCGCCTAACGAGCGGGGAAGCACCGCCCTCGTCATTTTGTTCTGGATTTCTATCGATCGATCGCGCAAAAATGTTACGCTTCGCAAGTTCTAAAGGAAAAGGCGGCACACTTACGACTCGTACGCGTCGCAACTACGACAGTCCGGCTCGCACGCCGCTCACCAGAGGGGACACGCGTTGTCTTGCAATTTCACTGACATGTGGGACCGTAATTGAATAAACCGTCGATAGCCGAAATCTAATCGCTCGGCGGGCGTCGGCTGAGAAGAGAGAAATGGGGGAGGGAGAAGAGATCGCCCACCCGCCGCGCACGGACTCCAAGAAATATATGGTGATAATGTGAGGTGGGCCATGCTGGAGTCCGGACCGCTTCCGGAGCCCGCTCTCACCGCCCTGGCCCCTCAAGACGCCAGCTGCCCGCCGCATGCATGCATAGCAAGTAGTACTCCTTATGTGGAGGAGAGAGAGGCATTGACAAAGTCAAGGAGTGGGCTCTGCAAGAGCCCGTCTCTACACGTGCTCCTAGGTATAAAAAAATAATTCTAAAAAAAGGCATAAAAAACAATTGTGTCTTAAAAAAAGAAAGGTAAAAAACATTTGAGAGGAAATAGATAGAGAGAAAGTGAGAAAAAGCTGTAACCTGGGCATTACATGAGGAAGGAGGGAGTGGTGCACATGCCAGGTTCACTGGGCTGCCGTGTTTCACACTCCTCCGTCGTAACAGTGGAGACAATAGCTTTCATCAAAAATAAACAATGAATACTCGTTGCTCGTCCTCTATATCGGAAAGAATACTTTCATTCGCCGACATGTGGGACGTTGACCATCCTGGTCCACCTGCCATGCACAAAATTATCCTGGTCTACCCCGGTCGTCTCGCAGGCCCAACCTTTCCCACTGTAAGTTGTTCGGACGAAGGAACCATCATGACTTCGTTGAATTCTGCTTCTTCAAGAAAACTTACTGTACCCGCAATACTGCTACCACACGCGAAGACTGGACGGCACTGTACCACGTCATATCACTGAAACCCACTAGGACAAACTAGCCCACCTAGGTCATCTATTCTGGAACGGAGGGAGTACGTCTCTGCACTGCTATGATTTTGTGTTGCACATTCTCTGTACTTTTGCTACGATTTTCCTACCCTATGAACCAAATGAGGCCTGAATGTATGTCGACTATTGTCTGATCGATCGCTAAGCCTACAATTTTAGGAGCTAGGGCTATTGGTTGATCAACGAGGGATAAGTATAAGCGTACCACGAGCTCATCAGCCCCAACGTTTCTCTTCGGTGAGTGTTTTGCAAGTACTATAGCTCGCACAGTAGCTAGCCTACTAACACCAAGAATCATCAAACAAGCCCTGTTGATATGATAAACAGTTCAAACTTACATCTAAGCATGCCATATATTACATCAAAAGCTGGTGAGGATACATCTGTTTCCATAACTCGGAGAGGGTTCGCATGATTCATCGCATGATTCACTATCAAACAAAAGTAGCAAGATCCGCCCACACAAGACAGTGCACTAGCCCTAAGATGGTTTGATAACATGCATCGTTCTGGTAATTAAACACAGGGCAATACAAACTACCCTGAAGGATTAGCGCGACCAACTATTTCTTGTCATCGATCTCTCGGGCAATGACCACAGCACGGACAGTGGCATGGGAATCGATTTCTGGGGCGATGTCCACAGGACTGATCGCGACATCGGAATCGATCTCTGGGGCGATGTCCACAGGATGGACAGCAGCATCGGAATCGATCTCCGAGGCGATGCCAACATGACGGGCCACGACATCGGAATCATCAAGGACGTCCACCGGCACCTGCACAACCCTAACATATTAGCAAGCACATTGCAAATAATCAAAAACCACAACTATGGTAATAAGCCATTATTTTTTACCTTGTGCAGCTCACCGGGGGATCTCATCCTTCCGGGGGCCATCTCCTCGTCCTCGATGGGGGCCATCACCTTGCCAGGGGAATACTGCTTCTCAACGGCGACTATCTCCTCAAACTCGGTCTTGAGCCTCACATAGGTGGCAATCAGAGTTCATGGGGTAGGCACGGTGGGGCCCTTGCTGTTCTTCCAACTTTCTTTGAGGAGTTCATCCGCCAACGTCCTCAACTCTTTGGCCAGTGCTTTTTTCTTGGAGTTCTTCATCTCCATGGGTTGGCCCGCCAACATGGTTAACTCATTGGTCGGTGCTCGCTTCCTGGAGATCGCTGTCTCCAGTGGGTTGTCCGCCGGCAACTCTTTGCCTAGTGCTCCAGGATCCATCAATGAACTGACAAACAAAAAGCAATCGAAAGGAAATGACAATCGCAATGAAAACGGGAAAAGAATAGGATGTGAGAATCGGTCGGTGCTTCGCAAAAAGAAGATTCTTGGAATGCAAATATAGCAGCATAACTGATTCGCCCGCCTTTCCTTCGTCGGTACAGGAGAAAAATGGCAGAAGTGAGTAGCCTGGAGTGAGGTTTTCTTCAAGAAAGGGAAGAAAGGGCTTGAACGAGCATTCCAGTGAAATGATGGTTGCTTCGTCCAGTCCAACTTGGAGGCCACCTTACCACTCTTGGTAAAGGTGTGGGTTTTGTGATATGACGGGTCATGACGGCCACACCGGGGTGACAGGTGAGTCTCGACTGTAGCACCTCGCTATGATTTGGTGGATGGCACGCGGCCCAGATGCTTTGAAATGTCCCACATGTAGATAGAGTGGCTAGTCATATAGGAGTGCTCAATATTGTGCACCGCGACCAAGGCGGAGAGGAAAACGAGAGAACTACGTAATTAATGCATGAGTTTAATTAGGGTAGTTTTGTAAAGTACGAGATACATTCCTCCAATCGCAAAATGCCTTGGTTCATGAGATTTGAGATTTGAGCCCTATAAACCGGAAGGGAGGGAGTACTGCACACGGTGTAGTCTAGTCACTTGTTGAAATCTCTAGAAAGGCAAATACTCCTTTCCGGTTTACAGGGCTATACTACTCCCTCCATCTAGGTGTGTAAGTCATCTTATGAAAACCAAATAGTCCCAAAACACTTAGGGGCAGTGCATTAACTTCTACCTTGTTTCTTATTTCTTGACATATCAACCAATAAGAGATGAGAGGTGTGCATGCTTTTAATGACTTGCAATGGCTAGTTCATTGCATGCAATGCTATTAATTAGCAAATAAACATTGGTGACCCCAGGAGGAAACGGTGCTAAGCGCATGGACCTATGCAGAATGAGTATCAACCAATGGATAATGGAGTTTAATTGTTAAACAATAGCAATTTTGTCTCATGCAAGAGCCTGGCTAGTACTCCAAGGAACCGCACCACGCGAGCGTTCACAACTGCCACGTTCGGGTTGCGCTTGGCTCTTCACCTCTTCGAGAAGATGAACAATGATGTTACTCCTACTTCTACAGTATCGAATCCACTGCTGCATGTCCGTCCACCTCGTGCGGGAGGGATAGCGTGTAGCGAAAGCTTCTACTTACTGCTCCTGCCTTTGCGTCTATGACAGGTGGGTCCAACAGGTGGTTGGCCCTCCTGTCATGTAGCCAAAGGCAGGTGCAGTTAAGGCACCGGAGCTCAGTCCACGAGGGAGTTGTAGTAATCAAATTTCTCGGTCTTGTACGAGTTGACGCGACACATCAAAGCACTGCACTCGATATAAGTCTTTTTACACATTTCAAATGGGCTACTTTGTATGTAGGAGTAGACATATTCTGCTTCGTATGTAGTCACTTGTTGCAATCTCTAAAAAGACTTATATTTGGAAACGGAGGGAGTACAACGCATGCATGCATGCCGTGACTTTCCTTTTGATACTTGCATGTGTTGATTTGATGCACCTTGCCAAATTTTGACTATAAATTTAACTAACCAAATTTTCATGCATGTCACAAAAAATTATGGGGCTGTTTGGATTGTGACTATGTTTGTCTTATGTTGCCACATTATTTTTCCCACACTTGCCACACTTGCCTAACCTGAGTTGCTCAAATTGTTAGACACACTTTGGCTTGCCTAAGGGAATCTTGCCACAATTTTTGTGTCTATGACATGTGGGGTTCACTGCTAATAAAAAATTCTTGTCTTAGGTGTGGCTTATAAAAAAGACTTATATTTAGGAACGGAGGGAGTAGAAAATATAAATAATAATGCATGTTGGGGCAACCCACGTTTCCGCTAATTTTAGCCGTGGGCTTGTTCACAATTTTTACGAGGGGGTGGTTGTTCATTTAATGGAGGGACTTGTAGTACCGGACTTGAACGATACAAAGTGCGACCTGGCACACCGTAACACCACTTGGAACAAGCGGGTAGCTATCTCAAAAAACAATCAACAACTAAAAAAACCGCGACCTGGCATGTAGTAGTACACAATTTTAAACGATTGTTTTGATGGAGTGAAAAAGGAAAACTACCCCACTACATATATATAGGCCGGAGCCTCCGCGCTTGCTTGCTAGGGTTGCTCTATTCACACACTCTCATCCTCTCCAGATCTAAACAAGATAGGGGTAGTAACACTGTCTTTCTCCCTTCAAAAAACATTGGCTTTCTATCCTCACCGCTGGTTACAGATCCGGACGTATCCCCCACCGCCAGTGAAGGGGAGGAGGGGCAGCGTTTAGGCCGTCATCAATAGCGAGGGAGGAGACCCACTGCCGGCCGCACCGTTATCTCTGGCCGAGCGCCGGCGCGGGAGGTGCTTCGATCCCTTCGTCGTTGCCTGTGGGCGGATCCGGCCTCCCGCCGCCCACCTATCCACATCCCGACGACCTTCAGGTATATCTTCGTTCGAAACCGCCTTAGCTCTACTTCCCCGCTCGCTATGTCGTTGCATGTGCATCATTTTCTACCTCTCAGACCCTCTCGATCGGATGGTCCAACGTCACATTTTTTCTTCTATTGTTAGAGGTAAAGCTACTTCATGGAGTCTAATCTTGTACTCCCTCCGCCAGAAAATACTTGTCATTGAAATGGATGTATCTAGATGTATTTTAGCTCTAGACACATCCATTTTGATGACAAGTAATTCCGGACGGAGGGAGTACTTGGTTCAAACAAGAAATAAAGTGGGGGTGGGGGAATTTAGTATGTACATCGGACTTGGTACAAACAGGAAGGAAAGGGGGTGAAAGTAGTACAGACTGGTCATCCAACCGGTCTCTTGGTCGAAAAGGGAAATATAGGGGCAACGTTGTACACAGTGGTATGACCAGGACTAGATTTGCTATCCACACATAGGAGAAGGTGGCTAGAGTGAACAAAAATGGGACCGACCCAGATATGTTTCTTGGATGTTTGTTTCTCGGGGCAACAAACTATGAATCACCACTTTATGCCCCTGTTTACGTACATGGTGCTGGACTGCTGGTGCACCCACTGTCCCATGCCCTTATACCAAATATTTAGGCTTCGTTCGGAATAAAGGGGCAGAAAACATAGGTCTTGATGAACATAGAGGAATAGGAAAGGAATGTAGGTATAAAACTATGGAACAGTGAACCGGAGGAAACTCTCAAGAGAATGTGTTCGGATGGACTACGAAATGTACAGATTTGTTTTTTTAGAGTAGCATGCTTGGCAGTGTGAGATGATATTTGTTTATTCAGCTGCACAGTGACTACTCTTGTCCTCACCTCACGTACCACACATAGGTTGATTTTTTTATTCCGGCAACACAGCACAGCAACCTGTCTAACGCATGGCAGCGAGCGCCTGCCTCGGGCTTCCGCTCAAAAAATGAGCAGCGCGTGGATATTTCTAATCCTATGGAATTAGTACTACCAGACCAGCTTTCCTATGAAACACTATTCACCTTTCCCGTGTTCCGAACGGTTGGAAGGGAAAGAATACCGTAGGAATTGTGTTCCTAAGAAAATCCTGCACCAAACCTGTGAACCGAATGCAGCCTTAGTTGTTCTTAATCTAATGTCCCTGGTAAAAATGAAGCCATGCCACTGTTATAAGCCATGACAAGTTTAGCCAAATGTTTTTGCCTGTAATTGTTTGAGACTCTGACTGTTTCCTCTATGCCTTTTTGTGCAAACAGGGATATCCAATTCAACTGGTTGCTATTGTGACCTTTTGGTGCACTGCACAAAACTCTTCTTAAAAGAAGTGACTTTTGTGCTGTTTAACTGGAATGTCAGAATGGAACAGCTGGTTCATTTTGGTGGAACTGCACAAAGGGAGATCTGTGTTCCAATCCTCATCATCCATATTGGCGCCATAACCTTCCTTTAGGTAAGAATGATATTTAATGCATGTGTTCATCTCTATTTTCCAACTGCCATGAGAAAATAATGATGTTTTTTACTAGTACACTTGTACTCCCTCACTGACAAAACCAATTCTGAATTAGAAGGCCAATCGTGTACTTGGTTTCACCAACTGGTGAGGAGAAAGAGAAACAGAGCATGAAGAGGAAGAAGAAGAAGAATAAACAGTGCCAAGGCGATCTTGCTGAAGCCAGAGGCCTCAGTCGACGCCATTCAAGGGCTCCGGCAACGACTACCTTACATGTGAGACGATCCTCCGGGGAGCCCTTCCACTTCTGCTGTCTCACTTAATTAATTAGGAGTACTTAAGTACCACTAATTTATTACTGCCTAATTTTCTTGTTGGAGTTAAACAAATCTTTAGTAGGACCCTATGCTGAATCATGTACGTGTGTATGTTTGTCTATGGAGGTGAATCATGTGGTGGAGTAGGGAGGGAATATTATTAGTGTCATGACATAATAGTGCTATTGTTTTGCATGTCAATTTATTGCCATTGGTTCAATGAGGCAATGTTTTGCGTATTGTCCATCATGAATTTGATGCTACTATTTGAGTAATATGCTAATGTCTTCCTATCCTTGCTCACTAAGCTAATGAAGGTTTCACCTTGTTCCTACTTGTGCAAACAGGGATCATGTTGTGCCAATCATACATTTTAGTGGAACTACACAAGACAATACAATGAACTGTATCCCAGCCAGTGCTTTAACTCTGTTGGAAGTTCTTGATAATCTTTCGATATAATCTCAGCACTGGTAAACAAGAGTGATTTCAACCATACATTTGAAGTACACAAAAATATATACTATTGTGTGATTCCAGTGAGTGCTTTATCATCTCTTATGGGACTACATGAATAAGCTTTTTTCTCAGGTTGGTACGGGCCTAAGGCCTTCATCCATATTAGTTTGTTGTAATCTCTATTTGTATCATGCTACTGTCATGAGAAACTCCTTTATCTTTGCACATTAAAGTTTTGCAACCTATGATAAATGGCAATGCTTTGAGTGTTGAGTTGAGCTAATTGGCACTGATTAAATAAACTAATACCTCTCTTTAAGCAAGACTACTATGTTGCTAACTTTACCCATTAAGATAATGAGGGTGCTTCTATTTGTTAGTGTATGTTTCATCAACTAGTCCCACTATTACAGTAATCTCACTCTCTCAATATATGTGCCAACAGGGATGCTCGATTTTGGTGGAACTGCACAAAAACTTTGGGTGCTTCATTGCCTTGACAGCTTCCGTCCTTTCCTGTCAGTCGCTAATCTCCGCTTGCTTTCTTCCTTTGCTGTCAGTCGCTTGGCTTATCTCGGCTTCTAGTCAAAGGAAATAGTAATTGATATGCTACCTCACACAGGTTGGTACTGGTCTTTATCCTGATTATTGTGCCTGTCATATGTATTGGTAATTTGGTATTGTGCTACTATTTGCCGATTTCATAAAGGAGTAATTTGGAGCCTAAACTCGCAGGCAAATCATTACATCGGGTGATTTCAGTAGAACCGCACAAAATGATCAGATGGACAGGTACTTATGCTGCTGCTATGTACTCCAAAGTTCACTCAGACAAGCATCGATGTTGACAAGAAGTGCCTATATTCATTCGAGTATCAACCGGCGTCAACCAATTGTCAAACTCCAAGTATTAGGAGAGTGAACGGAAAAAATATTGCTTGGTGCATAGCCCAGAAAAACGTAGTCCAGTCTTTGGTCCCAACTTGTGCCTTTTGGTTATCGGCACATATGGTAGCGAACTATATGGCATGGAGTCTAAAGATTCCAGACAAGTTGGTTGACGCGTATATTCATCTGGCACTTAATCAGTCTGCACGCCAAGGATGCTCCATTTCAGTTGAACTGCACAAAAAATTTGGGTGGTTCATTTTCTCAACCGCCTCCTTTCTCGTCTGCAATGTAGAATTTTGGTGAGATACAGGACCAAGATGAGCCAGTAAACTAGTTGGATGAAAGTAGTGGCCAAGTTGCTCAAACCTCCCTCGGCACGAGGCCACTATTTGAGGATAAACCTACAAGCAAAGTTCAAATTGTGTGTGCTGCCTCTTATGTACTCGAAAGTTTACTCGTACAAGAACTAATTTTAGCAAGAAGTACCTCCGATTGAACACCATTTACCAGTCTGTACCCTAGGTAATTAAAGTTCATCCATGGATCATATTGGCTGTGATCTCAATCATTTGGATGCATAAACATACTGAACATGTGTATATCTGAATCTTTTTGTGAATTATGTATGAATATTGTCGTGTGATCTATCAATCATTTAGATGCATAGATATGCTGAGCTTGTGTATATATGAATCTTTTGAGTTGTTGATAGTGAATGTTGGCTATGAATATGAACGTGTCCTGTGAACCTGAGTTTGATATGAATGTTTACCTTTTCTATTGTATTTGTGTGTGAACTTGTTAGTATGCCTACTATGGGGTATAAAATGCAGGTCTCTTATAAAAGTAATGATGTGTCCAATTTATGTTTTCCCTTCTAACCACATTATATATATTTATATTATTACTATTATCATATATTTTATAGAGACTTATATATACATTATAAAAACATCCCACGTGTTATTAACTTATAAAAGTAAATGTTTAACGGAAGTTGGCAAGGAAAATCCTGGTTGTTTTTTGACTCACAGGCAAGGAAAATCCTGGTGATTGCGTACAAAAGTTTGCGAAGATTTTAAGGACCAATTTAATAATAACGCGCTCATTTTTATTTTGAGCAATAACTCGCTAATTTCTTAATTATATATATAAAAAATGTGCCTCTCCGGTTTATTCTTTGATATTAATTGCTCCTTCTAACATAACATTATATATATAACGAGCCCACCTAATACGTGTATTTCAAGGAAGTGCAAATGGGCTGGGATTTCTTAGAAAATATAAATGGGCCTGATTGACGCGAAATTATTTGTTCAGCCAGCCTAGCAAATGGACTGTACATTCTAGAAAACATGGGTTAAATATATGCCACATTTTTCCAGGCTGACATGTGGGCCAATAGGTCGAAGCCTACGCAGGGCGTTGTCAACTTGGTCAACAAATGATTGTGTCATCCACAGCCATTGGATTTATATCCAACGGCCGGCATGCACCTTCAATCTCTCATCTTCTTCCTCCAGCGTCGCCGGGACCGCCTGGTCCGGCCTCCGGCGGCTAGCGGCTCTGCTTAGCACGCATCGCTGCGAAGCGCTACCCCACCGCCGGCCAGGCTATCCCTCCACCCCTCGGCACCTCCTGTTATTCTCTACAGACTACAGCCCCACGCCGCAACAGAACCAGTTATAACCCTTCTCCTCCTCTCAATCTGCGACTCCATTGCCGCGTTTTCCCATCTCCGAGTCGTTCCCGTCCGGAGCCTCGCTGTCATCCACTACCTCACTGCGTTCAGTGCGGCGTGGTCAAAAAACGAGAGTCATCAGAAGAGGACTGTAGGTGGAGAGCCTGACGGCTGTGACCCACGAGGTCCATGGTCGCACGCAAGGAAAGTTCCTCCTTATTAAGCTAAAAAAAATGTTTCCTCCACCTGACAGCTAGGACCCACTGGCTGTATCTTCACACGGAAGGAAGTGCCTCCTTGTTTTGCGAAAAAAATTATTCATCCCATTGACAGCTGGGACCCGTCAGATTTGGTGACTGACTTGTGGGCCTACTAAGCGGACGTGTACGCACGGCTTTGTCAACTTAATCAACAAATAATTCTAGCAGCTAGACCATTGGATGTTAATCCAACAGCCGTGCTCCTTCTTCAACCTCTGTTCTTGCTCCTGTCTCCCGTGGGCGGCACCGCGCCTGTGCTGCCGCGCACCCGAACCAGTGAAGTTTCCCACTCCTCTCCATCTGCGACTCCACTGCCCCGTCTTCCCCATCTCCGGGTCGTTCCAGTCTGGGTGCGCTCGGCACGGTGTGGTCAACGTGGTCAACAACCGAGAGTCATCGGAAGATGACTGTACGTGAGAGGCTGACAGTGGGGACGCACCACGCCCATGGACGCATGCATGCAACGGAACGCGGCAAGGTCAATGTGGTCAAGGAACGACTTCCATTGGAAGTATACTGTACGTGGAGAGTCTCAGCTGGGTCCACGGCAGCAGCAAGTAAGTGCCTCCTTATTACGCGGAAAATAATGATTCCTCCAACTGACAGCAGGGACCCACTGGACGGGCCACCGTATTTTGTGAAAAAACGTTTGCCCCCTGACTGCTGGGACCCACCTGACGGGCCACCGTACTTCGTGAAAAAAAATGTCCCCCCCGCTGTCAGCTCGGACCCACCGGAAGTGCCTCCTTATTACGCACAAAAAAATGAATACTCCCCCGGCTAGCTGGGACCCACCTTGGTGGGAGGCTGACTTGTGGGCCTACTAAGTTGACGGGGACGAAGGGCTTTGTCAACTTAGTCAATATGAACGATTCTAGCTCCAGTGACCGTACGATGTCCATCCAATGGCCGTAGTGCTTCTTCAACCTCTGGTCTTCTTGCTCCAGCCGCCCAAAGCAGCGTCGGTCGTGCCGCATGCTCCTGCCTCCCGTGGCCGGCTATGCTGCCGCGGAGGCCTCACCGCCCCTACTATTCCCACCGCTGGCTAGGCCTTGCGGCGACGGCAGCTTCACACCACAGTCGAACCAATGAAACCTCGTACTCCTCTCCGCGCGGGCTTCCACTGTCGCGTCTTCCCCGGCTCCGCGTCGTCCCCTTCCTAGGCCTCGCCGTCGTCCACCGCCGTGGTGCTCTCCGCGCGGCGTGGTCAACGTGGTCAAGGAACGACTTCCATCGGAAGAGTACTGTACGTGGAGAGGCTGACAGCTGGGTCCACGGCCACAGCCCAGATTTTTTGTGATTTGCCAAGTAAGTCGCTTTGTCAGGCCTGTTGGGCTGCAAATCTTTCAAGACGAGGAGAGCTTTCATTCGGCTGGCCGAGAAAATGGCCCATCAGTAATGAGAAATGGGTTGTACATTTTTAAAACACATCAAACCGGCAATTAGTTTCAAATATATTTTTTTCATTTCAAGATTTTAAATTACATTAATTTTTATGCGTGGAGAATTTGTTGGATTTTATATTGATATACATTTATTTTTAAAATCAATTTGAATGTGAGTCGAAATTTCGGGATTAAAAACAGTTCGGACCGCACTGAAATATGCAAAATTTCATATAATTTTTTAACCGTGGCCACAATATGGGCTGTAATGCTAACAAAGAGAATATGGGCTCCAAAAAAACCTTAATAATTAGCAAATGGGCTGTAAATTATTAGAAATAATGGCAGATGGGCTGTATGTTGTTTTCCACAGATTTGAGGCTTTCCTAAAAAAAGGTTGACGCACAAGCAGCGACTGTTGGATGGCCATCCAACGGTCGTCGTGCTTCTTCAATCTCTGCTCTTCCTGCTCCAGCCGCTCAAACAAGCGCCGGCGGGACTGCCTGCTCCCTCCTCCCCGCGGCCGGCTCTGCTGCCGCGCAGGCCTCACCGCCCCACCATACTCCCATCGCTGGCCTAGCCATCCCTCTACTCACCCACACCTGATGTTATTCTCTGGCGACGGCAAATGAACCAGTAAACCCTCGTACAGTCGTACTCCCCTCCGCGTGGGAAACAACTGCCGAGTCTTCCCTGCCTCCGTGTCGTTCCCTTCCTAGGCCTCGCCGTCGTCCACCGCCCTCGTGCTCTCGGCGCGGCCTGGTCAACATGGTCAACGACCGACATGCATCTGAAGTGGACTGTAAATGGAGAGGCCGACAGCTGGGTCCACGGCCGCACGCAAGGAAATGCCTCCTTATTACGCGCAAAATAATGATTCCTCCACCTGACATCAGGGACCCACCGAAAGGGCCTCTGTATTTTGCGAAAAAAATGTTACCGCCGCTGACAGCTCGGACCCACTAGCTATATCTTCGCACGCAAGGAAGTGCCTCCTTATTACGCACAAAAAAATGAATACTCCCCCTGTTAGCTGGGACCCAGTATAGTGGCAGGCTGACTTGTGGCCTACTAAGTTGATGGGGACGGAGGGCTTTGTCAACTTAGTCAATATGCACGATTTTAGCTCCAGTGACCGTACGATGTCCATCCAACGGCCGTAGTGCTTCTTCAACCTCTGGTCTTCTTGCTCCAACCTCTCGTGCTCCTGCCTCCCGTGGCCGGCTGCGATGCGGCGGAGGCCTCACCACCCCCTACTACTCCCACCGCTGGCCAGGCCATCCCTCTACTCACCCACACCCCCTGTTATTCTGCGGCGACGGCAGCCTCACACCGCAGCGAACCAGTCAACCCTTGTACTCCTCTACGCGTGGGCATCCGCTGCCGCGTCTTCCCCGGCTGCACGTCGTCCCCTTCCTAGGCCTCGCCGTCGTCCACCGCCCTGGTGCTCTCGGCGCGGCGTGGTCAACGTGGTCAAGGAACGGCTTCCATCGGACGTGGACTGTACGTGGAGAGGCTGACAGCTGGGTCCACGGCCGCAGCAAGGAAGTGCCTCCTTATTGCGTGCAAAATAATTATTCCTCCATCTGACAGCGGGGACCCACCGGACGGGCCACCGTATTTCATGAAAAAAAACGTTTGCCCCTGACTGCTGGGACCCACCAGCTACATCTTCGCACGCAAGGAAGTGCGTCCGGGCAAAAAAAATGATCCGCCCCCTGACTGCTGGGACCCACCAGCTACATCTTCGCAGGCAAGGAAGTGCCTGACAGTCGAGACCCACCTGGTCGAAGCGTACGTAGCGTTGTCATTCTCGTCGCGAACGTGTACGTACATATATACTGGTGGATGTAGAGGCGCGCACGTGTCGTAGTAGAGGCGCGCACGTAGCATGTACACGTACGTACAACGGCCAGGGTGCAAGAAAGAAAATACGACCACGTATGTGTACATACGGGCGGGGTCTCGAACGCCTACTCGCGCATACGTACGGCCAGGGCTCGTGTACATGGCTGGGTCGGAACGGAGAAACAACGTCGCCGTCGTGTTCATGGGGAGGCAACGGAATGCGTCATGTTCATGGGGAGGCAACGGAATGCGTCGTGTTCATCGGGAGGCAACGGAACGGGTGGGAGCCAACCAGCTGGGTCGGAACGGAATGTGTGGTCGTGTTCATCGGGAGGGCTTGGACGGAACAGGCGATGGAAACGAGGCCTGGCGTACCACACAACGGAGGAAACGGACCTCCTACGTTCGGAACGGGGTCCTGTTGATCGGGAGGGGTGTGGCATACCGCAAAACGGAGGAAACGGACCTCCTACGGTTGAAATGGGGGTCCTGTTGATCGGGAGGGGTGTGCCATACCGCAAAACGGACGAAACGAACGTCCTACGGTCGAAACGGGGGTCCTGTTGATCGGGAGGGGTGTGGCGTACCGCAAAAGGGACGAAACGGACCTCCTACGGTCGAAACGGGGGTCCTGTTCATCGGGAGGGGTGTGGCGTACCGCA
>NC_057814.1:267579188-267724673 GCF_018294505.1 Triticum aestivum | reverse complement strand
CTCACTGTTCATCCCAGAGGCAGCATCGATCGGCTTCAGTTAGCAGCAGTAGCGAAGGAATCGCTCGATTGGGTTCAATTAATAGCCATCGATCGATCGCTCGGGTTCAGTAACGCGTAGCCTGCAGTGCAATCGCTCGGGTTTAGTTAGAGCCCAACGCCTCGCTCGGGTTCAGTTAGAGCCAATGCCTCACACACACGCGCGTACGTGTACGAGAGAAACACGCATTGCTCGGCCCCCGACCTCCCACCGTAACCGGGAACTCCCCGAAATTTTCCTCGCCCTCACTTCTACCACGGTTTTTTCCGTCATGGACGACCCAAAGAATGTCATGCAGCTACGTCTCCGGCCCGCCCAGGACGAAAAGCCCATTTTCTATCATGATTTTTTGTCATAGAAGTAGGAGCCCACCACATCTATGATGATACCGGGTTTTGTCACAATTATCGTCATAGAAGTGTCATATGTATGACAGAAAAAAAAATTGTTCGGCCCAAAATGTCACGGATGTGTCTTTTTTTGTAGTGTCAAGAGTAGGCAAACATCCAATCAAGTTTCTAGGCAATTCTCTAGTGATAAGATTAACAGTTCTAAGGTTGCGGATCATGTCAATAGACTCGTCAAGGGTAGGATGCAAAGGATCAACATGAGGTGCACAAGGGCTAGTAATGTACTTGTTCAAATGATATTCATTGAAAATCTCAAGCATCTCATTTTTCCATTCATGAAAGAACTCTCCATCAAGAATAGGCACTCTATGTCTAAGATTCCCCAACGTAGACACATCCATCTTCCTCCAATGGTGATTAGACCAAAGCAATGGAGACCAACGCTCTTATACCAATTGAAAGGATCGAGAAGAGGTGTCTAGAGGGGGGTGAATAGACTCCAAGAAGAAAAGTTGCAGTTTTTAATTTCCTTAAGTTGATGTGGAGTTTTGGCACAAGTTTAAACATTCACAATACATATCAAGCAAGCATGGCAAGAGTATATGAGCAGCGGAAAATAAACCATGCAAGTTGCAAGAATGTAAAGGGATGGGATTGGAGTGTGCAAACGCAATTTGGAGACACGGAGATCTTTTATCCGTGGTTCCGATAGGTGGTGCTATCGTACATCCACGTTGATGGAGACTTCAACCCACGAAGGGTAACGATTGCGCGAGTCCACGGAGGGCTCCACCCACGAAGGGTCCACGAAGAAGCAACTTTGTCTATCCCACCATGGCCGTCACCCATGAAGGACTTGCCTCACTCGGGTAGATCTTCACGAAGTAGGCAATCTCCTTGCCCTTACAAACTCCTTGGTTCAACTCCACAATCTTGACGGAGGCTCCCAAGTGACACCTGGCCAATCTAGGAGACACCACTCTCCAAGAAGTAACAAATGGTGTGTTGATGATGAACTCCTTGCTATTGTGCTTCAAATGATAGTCTCCCCAACACTCAACTCTCTCTCTCATAGGATTCAATTTGGTGGAAAGATGATTTGAGTGGAAAGCAACTTGGGGAAGGCTAGAGATCAAGATTTATGTGGTTGGAATGGAATATCTTGACCTCAACACAAGTGTAGGTGGTTCTCTCTCAGAAAATGTATGTTGGAAGTGTAGGCATGTTCTGATGGCTCTCTCTACGAATGAAGAGTGGGTGGAGGGGTATATATAGCCTCCACACAAAATCTAACCGTTACACACAATTTACCAAACTCGGTGGGACCGAATAGTTAAACTCGGTGAGACCGATTTAGTTCATAATGTGACCGTTAGGATTTTCGATGGGACTGACACGTCAACTCGGTGAGACCGATTTCATTAGGGTTAGGGCATAACGTAATCTCGGTGAGACCGATTACACAAACTCGGTGAGACCGATTTTGGTAATAGACAAACAGAGAGTTGGTCAGGCAAACTCGGTGGGACCGATTCGCTCATCTCGGTTGGACCGAAACGTTACGAAGGGGTGACAGAGAGTTTGCATTGCACTCTCGGTGGGACCGACTGCATATTTTGGTGAGACCGAAATTATTGCAATAGGCAACAGAGAGTTTGCAATCCCATCTCAGTGAGACCGAGATCCCTATCGGTGAGACCGAATTGATTAGGGTTCCTGGCAGTGGTAATGTCAAGAGAACTCGGTGGCGCCGAATAGAAAGATTCGGTGGGGCCGAGTTTGACTTTTGGTTTGGGACATGTGTGGATGTGAGAAAGTGGTTAAGGGCTTTGGAGCATATCACTAAGCACTTTGAGCAAGCAAGCCATTAAGCAACACCTCATCCCCTCTTAATAGTATTGGCTTTCCTATGGACTCAATGTGATCTTGGATCACTAAAATAGAAAATGTAGAGTCCTGAGCTTTGAGCTTGAGCCAATCCTTTGTCCTCAGCAACTTGAAGAGGTTCCACATCCTCTAGTCCATGCCACTCCATTGTTGAACTTATCTGAAACATATTAGGTAGAAGCATTAGTCCAACAAGAGATATGTTGACATTAATTACCAAAACCACCCAGGGAGCACTTGTGATTTCAAATTTAAATAGGGCACTGTCTAAATCCATTGAGACGACACCGTATGAGTTATGGTTTGGGAAGAAACCTAAGCTGTCGTTTCTGAAAGTTTGGGGATGCGATGCTTATGTCAAGAAACTTCAACCTGAAAAGCTCGAACCCAAATCGGAAAAATGCGTCTTCATAGGATACCCTAAGGAAACTATTGGGTATACCTTCTACCTCAAATCCGAAGGCAAGATCTTTGTTGCCAAGAATGGATCCTTTGTGGAGCAAGAGTTTCTCTCGAAAGAAGTAAGTGGGAGGAAAGTAGAACTTGACGAGGTACCCCCTCTTGAACTGGAGAGTAGCGCAACTCAGGAAGATGTTTCTGTGGTGCCTGCACTGACTAGAGAGGAGGTTAATGATGATGATCATGAAATTTCGGGTCAAGTTTCTACTGAACTTCTTAGGTCCACGAGGACACATTCCGCACCAGAGTGGTACGGCAACCCTGTCCTGGAAATCATGTTGTTAGACAACGGTGAACCTTCGAACTATGAAGAAGCGATGGCGGGCCCGGACTCCAACAAATGGCTTGAAGCCATGAAATCCGAGATAGGATCCATGTATGAAAACAAAGTATGGACTTTGACGTTCTTACCCGATGATCGGCAAGCCATAGAGAATAAGTGGATCTTTAAGAAGAAGACTGACGCGGATGGTAATGTGACCGTCTATAAGGCTCGGCTTGTCTCTAAGGGTTATCAACAAGTCCAAGGGGTTGACTACGATGAGACCTTCTCACACGTAGTGTCGTGGAATTGTCACGGCAGATGTCCTAGTGTGAGGACTTAGTCATGAGGCCAACGCATCTATGTGGTAGCTTGAGAGGGGTTGGTCGGGATGAGAGACGCGAGGCGGATCAACACACAAGACAAGGATTTAGATAGCTTCGGGCCCCGGGAAACATCATCCGGTAATAGCCCTACATGCTGTTTGTGGCTAGCTCTCATTATGCTCATGAGGGAGTCGCCGTATAAGCCGGCTCCCCTTTAGTTGTGTCTAGCCTTTGAGATTATTTTCTCCTCCCTCTTGGGGTGCCCTGCCCCTCCTTATATATGTTGAAGGGGTGGGTTACATGACTAGTCCTAGTAGGATTAGGATTACTCTATTACAAGTGGAGTTCTAGTCTTGCTTCCTTTGTAGGAGAATATTCCTTATGCCTTTCCTCTTAAGCCGGCCCACCATCATACGAACCGGCCTACTGGGCCTTGGGCCATATCGTCCGTCTGACCCGCCCGCCGGGTTACTAATGAGTCGCCAAGATCGGGCGGGTTACCCGTTAATCGCCAAGCTCCGGGCGGGTCACCAGTGAGTCGCCAAGATCCAGCTAGGTCATACATCCGGCCGGGTTACACCGCGGGGTATATCCCCGACACGTAGCAAAGCTGAAGTCTGTCCGAATCATGTTAGCAATTTCCGCATTCTATGATTATGAGATCTGGCAAATGGACGTCAAAACGGCATTCCTTAACGGTTTCCTTAAGGAAGAATTGTATATGATGCAGCTGGAAGGTTTTGTCGATCCTAAGAATGCTGACAAGGTATGCAAGCTCCAGCACTCCATCTATGGGCTGGTGCAAGCATCTCGGAGTTGGAACATTCGCTTTGATGAAATGATCAAAGCGTTTGGGTTTATATAAACTTATGGAGAAGCATGTATTTACAAGAAAGTGAGTGGGAGCTCTGTGGCATTTCTCATATTATATGTGGATGACATACTGTTGATGGGAAATGATATAGAACTTTTGGAAAGCATAAAGGCCTACTTGAATAAGTGTTTTTCAATGAAGGACCTTGGAGAAGCTGCTTACATATTAGGCATGAAGATCTATAGAGATAGATCAAGATGCCTCATTGGTCTTTCACAAAGCACACACCTTGACAAGATATTGAAGATGTTCAATATGGATTAGTCCAAGAAGGGATTCTTGCCTGTATTGCAAGGTGTGAGATTGAGCGCAGTTCAATGCCCGACCTCGGCAGAAGAAAGAGAAAAGATGAGTGTCATCCGCTATGCCTCAGCCATAGGCTCTATTATGTATGCCATGCTGTGTACCAGACCTGATGTGAACCTTGCCATAAGTTCGGTAGGGAGGTACCAAAGTGATCCCGGAATGGAACACTAGACAGCGGTCAAGAATATCCTGAAGTACCTGAAAAGGACTAAGGATATGTTTCTCGTTTATGGAGGTGCCGAAGAGCTCGTCGTAAAGGGTTACGTCGATGCTAGCTTCGACACAGATCCGAATGACACCAAGTCACAAACCGGATACGTGTATATTTTGAATGGTGGGGCAGTCAGCTGGTGCAGTTGTAAAGTACATACGGATCTGAATGTCGCGGATCCATTGACTAAACCTCTTCCATGAGCAAAACATGATCAGCACCAAAACTCTATGAGTGTTCGATTCATCACAATGTAACTAGATTATTGACTCTAGTGCAAGTGGGAGACTGTTGGAAATATGCCCTATAGGCAATAATAAAATGGTTATCATTATATTTCCTTGTTCATGATAATTGTCTATTGTTCATGCTATAATTGTATTAACTGGAAACCGTAATACATGTGTGAATACATAGACCACAACATGTCCCTAGTGAGCCTCTGGTTGACTAGCTCGTTGATCAATAGATGGTTATGGTTTCCTGACCATGGACATTGGATGTTGTTGATAACGGGATCACATCATTAGGAGAATGATGTGATGGACATGACCCAACCCTATGCGCAGCACAAGATCGAGTAGTTCGTTTGCTAGAGCTTTTCTAATGTCAAGTATCATTTCCTTAGACCATGAGATTGTGCAACTCCTGGATACCGTAGGAATGCTTTGGGTGTATCAAATGTCACAACGTAACTGGGTGGCTATAAGGGTGCACTACAGGTATCTCCGAAAGTGTCTGTTGGGTTGGCACGAATCGAGACTGGGATTTGTCACTCCATATGACGGAGAGGTATCTCTGGGCCCACTCGGTAATGCATCATCATAATGAGCTCAATGTGACTAAGGAGTTAGCCATGGGATCATGCGTTACAGAACGAGTAAAGAGACTTGCCGGTAACGAGATTGGACAAGGTATAGGGATACCGACGATCAAATCTCGGGCAAGTAACATACCGATGGACAAAGGGAATTGTATACGGGATTGATTGAATCCCCGACATCATGGTTCATCTGATGAGATCATCGTGGAACATGTGGGAGCCAATATGGGTATCCAGATCCCGCTATTGGTTATTGGCCGGCAGGGCCGGTCCTGAAATTTCCGGGGCCCGGGGCGAGACAACACGGAGGGGCCCTAAAGCCACATAAACATATGCATATTTTTCTATCTATTTCAACTGCAAATAAATATTCAGCAGACTATAATTTATGGTGCCTTGTCTTCTTGACTATCAAGAAACCGGGGTCATAATAAACATTCACAGTAAAAGTTGATCTATCTTGTCAATCTACCCTTATACTGTATATATTTGTATTATTAGGTGAATTAGTATCACTATCATGCCTACTAATTTTTTTATCTTCCTAAGTTTTCACTAGTTGTTCTTGAACAACAACTAAAGCTAACTCCTTGGAGTTCCTAGCAGTAGAAATATTGTTTTATTTTTGCAGGGAATCCGTAGAGCACTTGTATCTTCTCTAAAACAATGCCAACAACTCATGTGGGACTCAATTAACTCATATGCATGTTTTCCTCAATTATCAGATGGATTCTTTCTAGATAGCATCTTGCTAAATGAATAGCAATCTTGCTAATCAGCACACAACATATGATACAAGAAATTACGAGTACTGCTAATTAAATAGAAGTGCTAAGAAAGGCATGAAACAAGGTACCTGGATGGCAAGAAAAATCGAAATCGCAAGATTTTGCTGCTGTGTCACGAACAAAAGTCCAAGTTTCTGTTTTCTAATCCCAATCAATAAAAGAAACTGGAGTGTGAGAAAGAGATATGTACGAGGATAATCTTCAGGAAACGAACAATCTAACGAGAATAGAAAAAAATTGCGTTGAAGAGAAGATTGATGGGAATCTGGAAACCGGATTACCTTCTTCCACTAATGGTGCCTAGCAGCCAAAAATTACAATCAGACGAGTGGGCGGGGCACCGCCATTCATGGCATGGCTGATTTTTTGCCAATTGGGGAGGAAGACTGCATGGCATGCTAATCCATCAATTAATTTTTGATTCCTTTTGGAGAATCAATCAACCTGTTACAGGCTATACAATCACATGTATATTGGGAAACCAAATCAATCGGGGGCCCCTTCCTACTCGGGGGCCCGGGGCGGCCGCCCCCCTGCCCCCCTCAGGGCCGGCCCTATTGGCCGGAGAGGCATCTCAGTCATGTCTGCATGGTTCCCGAACCCGTAGGGTCTACACACTTAAGGTTCAGTGACGCTAGAATTGTAATGGGAATTGTATGTGGTTACCGAAAGTTGTTTGGAATCTCGGATGAGATCCCAGACGTCACGAGGAGTTTCGGAATGGTCTGGAGGTAAATATTTATATATGGAAAGTCCTATTTTGGCCACCGGAAAATGGTCGGGGTTTTTCTGTATTGTACCGGGAAGGTTCTAGAAGGTTCCGGAGTGGGGCCCACCTGCATGGGGGACCCACATGAACATGGGTAGTGGAGGCAAGGCCCCACACCCCTGGTAAACGCGCACCAAGACCCCCCCTTAGAAGGAATAAGATCATATCCCGAAGGGATAAGATCAAGATCCCTAAAAAGGGGGATAACAATCGGTGGGGAAGGGAAAGGATGGGATTTCTTTCCTCCCACCTTTTCCAACGCCCCAATGGACTTGGAGGGCAAGAAACCAGCCCCCTCCACCCCTATATATAGTGGGGAGGTGCATGGGAGCTTCAACCCTTGCCCCTGGCGCAGCCCTCCCCCTCCAACTCCTCCTCCTCCTTCGTTGAGCGTAGCGAAGCTCTGCCGGAGAACCACGAGCTCCACCACCACGCCGTCGTGTTGCCAGAGTTCTCCCTCAAATTATTATCTCCCCTTGCTGGATCAATAAGGAGGAGATGTCCCCGGGCTGTACGTGTGTTGAACGCGGAGGTGCCATCCGTTCGACGCTTGGATCGGATCTTCCGCGATTTGAATCGCCGCGGGTACAACTCCATCAACCGCGTTCTTGTAACGCTTCCGCTTAGCGACCTTCAAGGGTATGAAGGTGCACTCCCTCTCTCTCATTGCTAGCATCTCCTAGATTGATCTTGGTGACACGTAGGAATTTTTTTGAATTATTACTACATTCCCCAACAGTGGCATCATGAGCCAGGTCTATGCGTAGATTTTATGCACGAGTAGAACACAAGTAGTTGTGGGCGATGATTTGTTCAATTTGCTTACCGTTACTAGTCCTATCTTGATTCGGCGGCATTGTGGGATGAAGCGGCCCAGACCAACCTTACACGTACGCTTACGTGAGACAGGTTCCACCGACTGACATGCACTTGATGCATAAGTTGGCTAGCGGGTGTCTGTCTCTCCCACTTTAGTTGGATAGGATTTGATGAAGAGGGTCCTTATGAAGGGTAAATAGCAATTGGCATATCACCGTTGTGGCTTTTTCGTAGGTAAGGAACGTTCTTGCTAGAAACCCATAGCAGCCACGTAAAACATGCAACAACAATTAGACAACGTCTAACTTGTTTTTGCAGGGTATGCTATGTGATGTGATATGGCCAAAAGGATGTGATGAATTATATATGTGATGTATGAGATTGATCATGTTCTTGTAATAGGAATCACGACTTGCATGTCGATGAGTATGACAACCGGCAGGAGCCATAGGAGTTGTCTTAATTTATTGTATGACCTGCGAGTCAATATAAACGCCAGGTAATTACTTTACTTTTTGCTAACCGTTAGCCATAGTAGTAGAAGTAATAGTTGGTGAGACAACTTCATGAAGACACGATGATGGAGATCATGATGATGGCGATCATGGTGTCATGCCGGTGACGATGGTGATCATGCCGCGCCTCGAAGATGGAGATCAAAGGCGCAAGATGATATTGGCCATATCATGTCACTTTATGATTTGCATGTGATGTTTATCCTGTTTACATCTTATTTGCTTAGAATGACGGTAGCATAAATAAGATGATACCTCACTAAAATTTCAAGAAATGTGTTCCCCCTAAGTGTGCACCATTGCGAAGGTTCGTTGTTTTGAAGCACCACGTGATGATCGGGTGTGATAGATTCTAACATTCGAATACAATGGGTGTAAGCCAGATTTACACATGTGAAACACTTAGGTTGACTTGACGAGCCTAGCATGTACAGACATGGCCTCGGAACACGAGAGACCGAAAGGTCGAACATGAGTCGTATAGTAGATGCGATCAACATGGAGATGTTCACCGTTGATGACTAGTCTGTCTCACGTGATGATCGGACACGGCCTAGTCGATTCGGATCATGTATCACTTAGATGACTAGAGGGATGTCTATCTGAGTGGGAGTTCATTAAATAATTTGATTAGATGAACTTAATTATCATGAACTTAGTCTAAAATTTTCTTTACAACCTATCATGTAGATCCAATGGCCCACGCTAATGTTGCCCTCAACTTCAACGCGTTCCTAGAGAAAACCAAGCTGAAATACGATGGAAGCAACTATACGGACTGGGTCCGTAACTTGAGGATCATCCTCATAGCTACTAAGAAAGCATATGTCCTTGAAGCACCGCTAGGTGACGCACCCATTTTCCCAGCAACTCAAGACGTTATGAACGCCTGGCAGTCGCGTAGTGATGATTACTCCCTGGTTCAGTGCGGCATGCTTTACAGCTTAGAACCGGGGCTCCAAAAGTGGTTTGAGCAACACAGAGCATATGAGATGTTCCAAGCTCCACAAGTGTACGGTTCTTCCTTTCGGCTACACTATTTTGCTGAGGCGTGTATGGAGCTGAATATTGATTCTCAATCCCTTCATCACTAAGAAATTCTTCCAAGGTGTAGTTCTTGAACTCAGAGCCATTATCACTTCTTATTGCCAAGATTTCTTTGTCAAACTTGCATTCTGCTTGCTTGGCAAAATCGATGAAGGTGGTCTTCGTCTCGTCCTTGGACTTGGGGAAAAACACCCATGTATATCTTGAGTAATCATCAACAATGACAAGTCCATACTTTTTCCCACCAAGACTATCCCATGAAGAGGCCCAAAAAGATCCACATGAAGGAGCTCCAAAGGCCTTGAAGTAGACACGATATTCTTGGGTGGGTGCTTTGATTGATGTTGCTTCCCGGCTATGCATGCACTACACACACGATCTTTCTGAAAAGAGACATTGGTTAGTCCAAGGATGTGATTACCCTTTAAGAGATCTTGAAGATTTCTCATGCCGACATGGGCTAGCCGGCGATGCCATAGCCACCCCTTGTCAGCCTTGGCCATTAGACAAGTTGCATGGAATGTTCTCTCTTTCGAGAAATCAACCGTGTAAAGGTTGCCATCCAACTCTCCAACAAAGTCCACTTCGAGAGTATCTCTCTTAAAGACTTTCACATCCGTTAGTCCAAAGAGTGTATCATATGTTGGGGAACGTAGCATGCAATTTCAAAAAAAATCCTACGCTCATGTAAGATCTATCTAGGAGATGCATAGCAACAAGAGGGGGAGAGTGTGTCCACGTACCCTCGTAGACCGAAAGCGGAAGCGTTAACTTAACGCGGTTGATGTAGTCGAATGTCTTCGCGATCCAACCGATCAAGCACCGAACGTACGGCACCTCCGAGTTTTGCACACGTTCAGCTCGATGACGTCCCTCGAACTCTTGATCCATCAAAGTGTTGAGGGAGAGTTCCTTCAGCACAACGGCGTGGTGACGGTGATGGTGAAGTAATCCGCGCAGGGCTTCGCCTAAGCACTACGTGAATATGACCGGAGGCGTAAACTGTGGAGGGGGGCACCGCACACGGCTAACAATTGTTGGTGTGTGTTCTAGGCGCCCCCTCCCCATGTATATATAGGTGGGAGAGGGAGGGGAGCAGCCTTGGGGCGCCCCAAGTAGGAGGAATCCTACTTGGGGGCCTCCTCCAATTCGTCCTCCCCCTTTCCTTATCTCCGCAGGGGGGAAGGAAAGAGGGGAGAGGGGAAAGGAAGGGGGAATCCTATTCCCTCTATTTCCTTTCCTCCTCCCCTTTTCCTTTCTCCACTTAGATCGGCCCATATGGGGGCGCACCAGCCCACAAGGGGCTGGTCTGTCCCGCCCTAGGCCCAATAAGGCCCATATCTTTGCCGGGGGGGTGCCCGAATCCCCTTCCGATGACCCGATACGTACTCGGTACCCCCGGAACACTTTCGGTGTCCGAATACTATCTTCCTATATATGAACCTTTACCTCTCGACCATTTCGATACTCCTCATCATGTCCGTGATCTCATCCGAGACTCCGAACAACATTCGTTCACCAAATCACATAACTCTTATAATACAAAATCGTCATCAAACGTTAAGCGTGCGGACCCTACGGGTTTGAGAACTATGTAGACATGACCGAGACACCTCTCCGGTCAATAACCAACAACGGAAACTGGATGCTCATATTGGTTCCCACATATTCTACGAAGATCTTTATCGGTCGTACCGTAATGATAACATAAGTTATTCCCTTTGTCATCGGTATGTTACTTGCCCGAGATTCGATCGTCGGTATCTTCATACCTAGTTCAATCTCGTTACCGGCAACTCTCTTTACTCGTTCCGTAATGCATCATCCCACAACTAACTCATTAGTCACATTGCTTGCAAGGCTTATTATGATGTGCATTACCGAGAGGGCCCAGAGATACCTCTCTGATACTCAGAGTGACAAATCCTAATCTCGATCTATACCGACCCAACAAACACCTTCGGAGACACCTGTAGAGCGTCTTTATAATCACCCAGTTACGTTGTGACGTTTGATAGCACACAAGGTGTTCCTCCGGTATTTGGGATTTGCATAATCTCGTAGTCAAGGGAATATGTATAAGTCATGAAGAAAGCAATAGCAATAAAACTTAACGATCATTATGCTAAGCTAACGGGTGGGTCTTGTCCATCACATCATTCTCCTAATGATGTGACCCCGTTCATCAAATGACAACACATGTCTATGGTTAGGAAACTTAACCATCTTTGATTAACGAGCTAGTCTAGTAGAGGCTTACTAGGGACACGGTGTTTTGTCTATATATCCACACATGTATCAAGTTTCCGGTTAATACAATTCTAGCATGAATAATAAACATTTATTATGATATAAGGAAATATAAAATAACAACTTTATTATTGCCTCTAGGGCATATTTCCTTCAGTCTCCCAGTTGCACTAGAGTCAATAATCTAGATCACATCGCGATGTGATTTAACACCAACAGTTCACGTCACCATGTGATTAACACCCATAGTTCACATCGCCATGTGACCAACAGCCAAAGGGTTTACTAGAGTCAGTAATCTTAGTTCACATAGCCATGTGATTAACACCCAAAGAGTACTAAGGTGTGACCATGTTTTGCTTGTGAGAGAGGTTTAGTCAACGGGTCTGCCACATTCAGATCCGTATGTATTTTGTAAATTTCTATGTCTACAATGCTCTGCATGGAGCTACTCTAGCTGATTGCTCCCACTTTCAACATGTATCCAGATTGAGACTCAGAGTCATCCGGATTAGTGTCAAAGCTTGCATCGACATAACCCTTTATGACGAACTCTTTGTCACTTCCATAACCGAGAAACATTTCCTTAGTCCTCTTTAGGTACCTACGGATAATTTTGACCGCTGTCCAGTGATCTACTCCTGCATCACTATTGTATCCCCTTGCCAAACTCATGGCAAGGTACACAATAGGTCTGGTATACAGCATGGCATACTTTATAGAACCAATGGCTGAGGCATAGGGAATGACTTTCATTCTCTTTCTATCTTCTGCCGTGGTCGGGTTTTGAGTCTTACTCAACTTTATACCTTGCAATACAGGCAAGAACTCCTTCTTTGACTGTTCCATTTTGAACTACTTCAAAATCTTGTCAAGGTATGTACTCATTGAAAAAATCTTATTAAGCGTCTTGATCTATCTCCATAGATCTTGATGCCCAATATGTAAGCAGCTTCACCGAGGTCTTTCTTTGAAAAATTCCTTTCAAACACTCCTTTATGCTTTCCAGAAAATTCTACATCATTTACAACAATATGCCATTCACATATACTTATCAGAAAGGCTGTAGTGCTCCCACTCACTTTCTTGTAAATACAGGCTTCACCGCAAGTATGTATAAAACTATATGCTTTGATCAACTCATCAAAGCATATATTCCAACTCCGAGATGCTTGCACCAGTCCATAGATGGATCGCTGGAGCTTGCACACTTTGTTAGCACCTTTAAGATCGACAAAAACCTTCTGGTTGCATCATATACAAGTCTTCTTTAATAAATCCATTAAGGAATGCAGTTTTGACATTCATTTGCCAGATTTCACAAAATGCGGCAATTGCTAACATGATTCGGACAGACTTAAGCATCGATACGAGTGAGAAAATCTCATTTTAGTCAACACCTTGAACTTGTCGAAAACCTTTCGCAACAAGTCGAGCTTTGTAGACAGTAACATTACCATCAACGTCAGTCTTCTTCTTCAAGATCCATTTATTCTCTATGGCTTGCCGATCATCGGGCAAGTCAACCAAAGTCCATACTTTGTTCTCATACATGGATCCTATCTCAGATTTCATGGCCTCAAGCCATTTTGCGGAATCTGGGCTCATCATCGCTTCCTCATAGTTCGTAGGTTCGTCATGGTCTAGTAACATGACTTCCAGAACAGGATTACCGTACCACTCTGGTGCGGAACGTGCTCTGGTTGACGTACGAGGTTCGGTAGTAACTTGATCTGAAGTTTCATGATCATTATCATTAGATTCCTCTCTAGTTGGTGTAGGCATCACGAGAACAGATTTCTCTGATGAGCTACTTTCCAATTCGAGAGAAGGTACAATTACCTCATCAAGTTCTACTTTCCTCCCACTCACTTCTATCGAGAGAAACTCCTTCTCTAGAAAGGATTCATTCTTAACAACAAAGATCTTGCCTTCGGATCTGTGATAGAAGGTGTAACCAACAGTTTCTTTTGGGTATCCTATGAAGATGCACTTCTCTGATTTGGGTTCGAGCTTATCAGGCTGAAGCTTTTTCACATAAGCATCGCAACCCCAAACTTTAAGAAACGAGAGCTTAGGTTTCTTGCCAAACCACAGTTCATACGGTGTCGTCTCAACGGATTTAGATGGTGCCCTATTTAACGTGAATGTAGCTGCTCTAATGCATAACCCCAAAATGATCGGGGTAAATCGGTAAGAGACATCATAGATCGCACCATATCTAATAAAGTACGGTTACAACATTCGGACACGCCATTACACTATGGTGTTCCAGGTGGCGTGAGTTGTGAAACTATTCCACATTGTTTTAAATGAAGGCCAAACTCGTAACTCAAATATTCGCCTCCATGATCAAATCGTAGAGGCTTTATTTTCTTGTTACGATGATTCTCCACTTCACTCTGAAATTCTTTGAACTTTTCAAATGTTTCGGACTTGTGTTTCATTAAGTAGATATACCCATATCTGCTCAAATCACCTGTGAAGGTCAGAAAATAACGATACCCACCGCGTGCCTCAATACTCATCGGACCGCATACATCGGTATGTATTATTTCCAATAAGTCATTGGCTCGCTCCACTATTCCGGAGAACGGAGTTTTAGTCATCTTGCCCATGAGGCATGGTTCACAAGTATCAAGTGATTCCAAAAGCCCATCTGCATGGAGTTTCTTCATGCGCTTTACACCAATATGACCTAAACGGCAGTGCCACAAGTATGTTGCACTATCATCATCAACTTTGCATCTTTTGGCTTCAATATTATGAATATGTGTATTACTACGATCGAGATTCAATAAACCATTTACGTTGGGTGTATGACCATAGAAGGTTTTATTCATGTAAATAGAACAACAATTATTCTCTAACTTAAATGAATAACTGTATTGCAATAAACATGATCCAATCATATTCATGCTCAACGCAAACACCAAATAACATTTATTTAGGTTCAATACTAATCCCGAAGGTAGAAGGAGTATGCGATGGTGATCTTATCAACCTTGGAATCGCTTCCAACACACATCGTTACCTTGCCCTTAACTAGTCTCTGTTCATTTTGTAACTCATGTTTCGAGTTACTAATCTTAGCAACTGAACCGGCATCAAATACCCTGGGGTTACTATGAACACTAGTAAAGTACACATCAATACATGTATATCAAATATACATTTATTCACTTTGCCATCCTTCCTATCTGCCAATTATTTGGGGTAGTTCCGCTTCCAGTGACCATTCCCTTTGCAATAGAAGCACTCAGTTTCAGGCTTAGGTCTAGCTGTGGGCTTCTTCACGGGAGTGGCAACTTGCTTGCCATTCTTCTTGAAGTTCCCTTTCTTTTCCTTTGCCCCTTTTCTTGAAACTAGTGGTCTTGTTAACCATCAACACTTGATGCTCTTTTTGATTTCTACCTTCGCCGATTTTAGCATCGCGAAGAGCTCGGGAATCGTTTTCGTCATCCCTTGCATATTATAGTTCATCATGAAGTTCCAGTAACTTAGTGATAGTGACTAGAGAACTCTGTCAATCACTATCTTATCTGGAAGATTAACTCCCACTTGATTCAAGCAATTGTAGTACTTAGACATTCTAAGCACATGCTCACTGGTTGAGCTATTCTCCTCCATCTTGTAGGCAAAGTACTTGTCAGAGGTCGCATACCTCTCGACTCGGGCATGAGTCTGAAATACCAATTTCAGCTCTTGGAACATCTTATATGCTCTGTGGCGTTCAAAACATTTTGAAGTCCCGGTTCTAAGCTGTAAAGCATGTTGCACTATACTATCAAGTAGTCATCATACCGGGCTTGCCAAACGTTCATAACGTCTACATCTGCTCCTGCAATAGGTTCGTCACCTAGCGGTGCATCAAGGACATAATTCTTTTGTGCAGCAATGAGGATAATCCTCAGATCACGAACCCAGCCCGCATCATTGCTACTATCATCTTTCAACTTAGTTTTCTCTAGGAACATATTAAAAATAAAACAGGGGAGCTATACGCGAGCTATTGATCTACAACATAGATATGCAAAAACTATTTGGACTAAGTTCATGATAAATTAAGTTCAATTAATCATATTACTTAAGAACTCCCACTTAGATAGACATCTCAAGTCATCTAAATGATCACGTGATCCAAATCAACTAAACCATGTCCGATCATCATGTGAGATGGAGTAGTCATCAATGGTGAACATCTCTGTGTTGATCACATCTACTATATGATTCACGTTCGACCTTTCGGTCTCTAGTGTTCCGAGGCCATGTCTGTACATGCTAGGCTCGTCAAGTTTAACCCGAGTATTCCGCATGTGCAAAACTGTCTTGCACCCGTTGTATGTGAACGTAGAGCCTATCACACCCGATCATCACGTGATGTCTCAGCACGAAGAACTTTCGCAATGGTGCATACTCAGGGAGAACACTTATACCTTGAAATTTTTGTAAGGGATCATCTTATAATGCTAACGCCGTACTAAGCAAAATAAGATGCATAAAAGATAAACATCACATGCAATCAATATATGTGACATGAAATGGCCATCATCATCTTGTGCCTTTGATCTTCATCTCCAAAGCACCGTCATGATCTCCATCGTCACCGGCTCGACACCTTGATCTCCACCGTAGCGTCGTGGTCGTCTCGCCAACTATTGCTTCTACAACTATCGCTAACGCATAGTGATAGAGTAAAGCAATTACATGGCGTTTGCATTTCATACAATAAAGCGACAACCATAAGGCTCCTGCCAGTTGCCGATAACTTTTACAAAACATGATCATCTCATACAACAACATATATCACATCATGTCTTGACCATATCACATCACAACATGCCCTGCAAAAACAAGTTAGACGTCATCTACTTTGTTGTTGCAAGTTTTACGTGGCTGCTACGGGCTTCTAGCAAGAACTGTTCTTACCTACGCATCAAAACCACAACGGTGTTTCGTCAAGTGTGCTGTTTTAACCTTCAACAAGGACCGGCCGTAGTCAAATTCGATTCAACTAAAGTTGGAGAAACAAACACCCGCCAGCCACCTTTATGCAAAACTAGTTGCATGTCTGTCGGTGGAACCGATCTCATGAACGTGGTCATGTAAGGTTGGTCCGGGCCGCTTCATCCAACAATACCGCCCAATCAAAATAAGACGTTGGTGGTAAGCCGTATGACTATCACCGCCCACAACTCTTTGTGTTCTACTCGTTCATATCATCTACGCATAGACCTGGCTCGAATGCCACTGTTGGGGAACATAGCATGCAATTTCAAAAAAAAATCCTATGCTCACGTAAGATCTATCTAGGAGATGCATAGCAACAAGAGGGGGAGAGTGTGTCCACGTACCCTCGTAGATCGAAAGCGTAAGCGTTAGCTTAACACAGTTGATGTAGTCGAATGTCTTCCCGATCCAACCGATCAAGCACCGAACGTACGGCACCTCCGAGTTCTGCACACGTTCAGCTCGATGACGTCCCTCGAACTCTTGATCTAGCAAAGTGTTGAGGGAGAGTTCTGTCAGCACAACGGCGTGGTGACGGTGATGCTGAAGTAATCCGCACAGGGCTTCGCCTAAGCACTACGTGAATATGACTGGAGGCGTAAACTGTGGAGGGGGGCGTCGCACACGGCTAACAATTGTTGGTGTGTGTTCTAGGCGCCCCTCCCCATGTATATATAGGTGGGAGAGGGAGGGGAGCAGCCTTGGGGCACCCCAAGTAGGAGGAATCCTACTTGGGGGCCTCCTCCAATTGGGCCTCCCCCTTTCCTTATCTCCGGAGGGGGGGAGGAAAGAGGGGAGAGGGGAAAGGAAGGGGGAATCCTATTCCCTCTATTTCCTTTCCTCCTCCCCTTTTCCTTTCTCCACTTAGATCGGCCCATATGGGGGCGCACCAGCCCACAGGGGGCTGGTTTGTCCCACCCTCGGCCCAATAAGGCCCATATCTTTGCCGGGGGGTGCCCGGAACCCCTTTCGGTGACCCGATACGTACTCGGTACCCCCAGAACACTTCCGGTGTCCGAATACTATCGTCCTATATATGAATCTTTACTTATCATCCATTTCGAGACTCCTCATCATGTCCGTGATCTCATCCGGAACTCCGAATAACATTCGGTCACCAAATCACATAACTCATATAATACAAAATCGTCATCAAACGTTAAGCATGCGGACCCTACGGGTTCGAGAACTATGTAGACATGACCGAGAAACCTCTCCGATCAATAACCAACAACGGAAACTGGATGCTCATATTGGTTCCCACATATTCTATGAAGATCTTTATCGGTCGTACCGTAATGACAACATACGTTATTCCCTTTGTCATCGGTATGTTACTTGCCCGAGATTCGATCGTCGGTATCTTCATACCTAGTTCAATCTCGTTACTGGCAACTCTCTTTACTCGTTCCATAATGCATCATCCCGCTACTAACTCATTAGTCACATTGCTTGCAAGGCTTATTATGATGTGCATTACCGAGAGGGCCCAGAGATACCTCTCCGATACTCGGAGTGACAAATCCTAATCTCGATCTATGCCAACCCAAGAAACACCTTCGGAGACACCTGTAGAGCATCTTTATAATCACCCTGTTACGTTGTGACGTTTGATAGCACACAAGGTGTTCCTCCGGTATTCGGGAGTTGCAAAATCTCATAGTCAAAGGAATATGTATAAGTCATGAAGAAAGCAATAGCAATAAAACTTAACAATCATTATGCTAAGCTAACGGGTGGGTCTTGTCCATCACATCATTCTCCTAATGATGTGATCCCATTCATCAAATGACAACACATGTCTATGGTTAGGAAACTTAACCATCTTTGATTAACGAGCTAGTCTAGTAGAGGCATACTAGGGGCACGGTGTTTTGTCTATATATATCCACACATGTATCAAGTTTCCGATTAATACAATTCTAGCATGAATAATAAACATTCATCATGATATAAGGGAATATAAAATAACAACTTTATTATTGCCTCTAGGGCATATTTCCTTCATCATAACCAACAGAAGCCAATTGGCGAACAGAAAGCAAATGATATTTAAGGGATTGAACAAGCATGACATTTGCAAGAGACATGTCATTTGTGATTGCCACCTTGCCCAACCCGAGTACCTGTCCTTTTGATCCTCCACTAAACATAATGCTCATAAATGGTTGAATAGCTTCCATGAAATCGTAGAGCAATTTGCTATCTCCGGTCATATGATTGGCACATCCACTATCAATCACCCATTTTACTCCACCAGAGAAAGCAACCTACACACAATTATGACTTGGTTAGAGGCACCCATTTTGCAATGGGACCTCTCAAGTTAGTCACAAGGGTCTTAGGGACCCAAATAGCATAGAATCGGAATGCATTTCGAGGGCCAACAATTTTTGCATAAACTTCTCCATCCTTAGTCTTACGAAGTACATAGGATGGAGGCATGAACTCTTTTGGCTTGCTGAGAGTGGGCATGCCCCTTGTGGCCTTCCCACTAACAACCTTACCTTTCTCCTTGTACCCTTCTCGTACAAATGTTTCTTTTAGAGGGGTGGTGCACTTTTGAGAAGGCGTCTTCTTCTTGCTTGTGCTTGGGTCAAACCCGTGCCCTCTTTGGCAAACACCTCATTGTGTTGGCTCAATACCTCATTAAGGTTCTTTTGTCCTTGAGCACATGTCATGAGACCTTTCTCGATTTGAACCTTGAGAAAGCAATTCTCCTCAAGAATAGATGCTAGATCACTACTAGAGTTAGTAGTACAAGCATCAACATTGATAATAGGAGAAGAGTAAGCCTTGGCTAGAGTTTCAAGATAAGTAAGCTTGAGCGTCTCAAAACTCTTTGTAAGAAGGGTGAGCTCTTATTCCTTAGTCTTGAGGGACACGGATAGGAGCTCACAATCCTTAGAGAGGGAAGCATGAGACTTCACAAGCTTACTTTTATCATTCATCAACTCTTCGCAAGAGTCCTTAGCCTTTTTCAAGGAGGCAAGATCTTTAGCATGAATATCAATGTTTGCACCAATTTTCAAGCATAGTTCATCATTTCGTGCTTCCTCATATTGGACTTTCCGCTCAAGGATTTCATATTTTTCCTTTTCCTCGGTTACGAGGGTTTCAAGTTCCTTAATGGTGACGGTGTGCTTACCCACCATCTCCATAAGCATACGAAACATAATGAGCTTCTTTCCTTTAAGGGAGCACATGACCTTCTTTAATTTAGCAAACATGGGGTCATCTATATCATTATCATCATAATTATCCTCCGCATCAAGGTACTCATCACTAGGAGTAGGAGGAGTGAAGAGAGGAGGATTTGATCGTGGGGTTACCTTGACCTTGTCAGGAGAGTTTTGGTCCTCTCCATCTTTTACCACGGCCTTTGCCATTAGGCACTTGTGAGCGTTGCCCTTGTAGTCTTTCATATAGTTGTAGGTGACAACATCACCACTCTTGTTGACAAGCCTCAAAGTGTTTTGAGAATCTTGAGCAACTCCGGCAACACCACTAACATCATCCGGATCGGATTCTTCATGAGCAACCATTGCTTTCCCATCTCTCTTCTTGAGCTTTGAGTTCAAAGGGTTTGGCAACTTCTTCTTGGGAAAGGTCTTGGGAAACCTTGGTTTATCTTCTCTCTTCTCATAGGGGCAATCGTTGGAGAAGTGGGTGGCTTCTTCACAGTTGTAACATTTTCTCACTTTCTTCTTCTGGAATCTTCCCTTGAATTTTCCCGCACTAAACTTCTTGACAAAGAGGGCAATGTCTTCATATTAAGGGCTCTCATCGGAGTCAATCTCATCACTGTCTTCATCCTCATCATCTTCATCTTCTTCACTTTGCTCTTCTTCATATACATGCTTGGCCTTCAATGCAAGATTGATTTTTTATGTTGAGGTACCATGCATGGCAAGATGTTTTGTAGCATTTGCCTTTGACTCTTCAAATAGTTGGAAAGTGGATATGATGTCATCCGGAGTCATTTCATTGAATCCACGGTGTTGTCTTATGTCCCACACCATTTGGTGATGATACAGAGCAAGAGCATGTAGCAACTTATCCACGAGAAATTGCTTAGTCAAGTTGAATCCATCTTGTGTCTTATCACACTCACATGACTCGATGTCAGCAGTGAGAGTCATGAGACACTCAAGGAGTTGCTTGGGAGATTCACCTTTCTCCATACAAAAGTTTTGCAATTGACCCTTGGCAATTTCATATTGAGCAAGCCGGAGAGTGGAGGTACCGGTCTTGGTCCTCACAATGCTATCCCATAATTCCTTGGCACTTGTGATATGTATGTATGGTCTCCTTTGCTTGTCAGTCATACCTCTCCTTATGCACATGGTTGCTGTGTCATTGAGATTCTTGTCATATACCTCTCTTGGAGTAAGATTCTTCGGGTCAACATCTTGGTAGCCATACTCCAAGATCTCCAACATCTCATCATTTCCATATCGAAAGATGATCCTGCATAGTAACTCACCACAAAGCAAAATCGGTAGTGTCATCAAGTAAAGGAGGTTTGCCTCGAGGGTTATACTTTGGTTTCTCTAGTTGAGGTCTTGCATAAAGCCAAGGAACACTAGAGTGTTCATTACTAGGAGGTTGTTGGCCAAGTGAAGGAGTAGGCACAGCAGGCCTCGAGGCCACACCACCAGAAAGTGGTGCAAGCATCGTGGTTAGTGTGGCTAGTCTCATTTGGACCAAGGCCTCAAGAGAAGCATCATGCTCCTCCTTTTGCTTAGCAAGCGCCCGTTCCAGATCCTCAGAAGTGAAGGATTTGACTTCCGTGGAAGCCGCGCCCATATTCTTCGGATCCGCAGCAAGGGGAGTCCCATCGGAGTTCATCTCGCTCTAGGGCGGTTAAGCCACAAGAATAGAGCACGAGGCTCTGGTACCAATTGAAAGGATCGAGATGGACCTAGAGGGGGGTGAATAGGTACAATTACAAATTTTAATTATTACTTCGCAATTTTAGGCAATAATGCGGAATATGAAAGTGAGCCTAACAATTGCAAGTATGATGCTAATAGCTAAGCAAGATAAACAAGTAACACAAATATGAGAGTAAGAAAGCACAATATAATATTAGTGCTAAGAGACAAGTAACCACAAGTAGATAGTTAGGGTTAGGAATAACCGCAACTCCAAGAGACGAGGATGTATGTCGATGTTCACTTCCTTGGAGGGAAGCTACGTCACCGTTAAAGAGGTGGATGTTACCACGAAGGCACACCAACGCCACGAAGGCTCACCCTATTATCCCTTTGAGACAACACCACAAAGGCGTTTCTCAACCACTAGTGGTAGACCTTGGGGTGGTCTCCAAACCCTCACAAACTTTCCGGGGGTAATCACAATGATTGATTCCTCATCGAAAGACTCCTACCGCCTAGGAGTCTCCAACCTCCAAGAGTAATAAGATCCAAGGGGAAAAAGCTCAAGACTTTCTCAAATCACGATTTTCTTCGGTCACAAGAAGGAGAGGGAGAAGATCTTTCTTTTGATTGGAACAACTCTTTCAAACTCTCAAGAATCAAACCGGGATCTAGGATTTCATGGATGAGCAAGAGAGAGGGAGCACATGTGTTCTTGGGGCATGTTGGAGTGGAGTGTTCAGCCTTATCTGGAAGAGGTAAGGAGCTATATATACCCACAACAGATTAGAGCCATTTTGAGCAGAGGTTGACTTGCCCGGATGATCTGGACAACGTCCGGATGATCTGGCTATAGACCCGGATGTAAGTGGTAGCAGCAGAGCTGCGTGGAGGCTGGACAGTTCAAAGGACAGCCCGGATGATCTGGTCGTAAGCCCGGATGATCCGGATGAACGCCCGGATGATCCGGATTCATCCACCAACGTTTTGTGATGCAGGGAGCGATATTATCCGGACGATCCGGGACGAGGTTCGGATGATCCGAGCATAGCCCGGATGATCCGGGGTAGGTCTGGATGATCCGGCTATAATCAGTGCCAAATGATGCCCCCTGGATGCATTATCCGGACGATCCGGATCCAGCTCCGGACAATCCAGGGACAAGCCCAGATGATCCGGGGCCAAGTCCGGATGATCCGGCTATGGGGTCATCTTGTGGATAGAATGAAGAGAAAGAGTAGTGGGTTTTGGCTAAGGAGTTTTGCTAGGGACTTTGATCTTTGTGAAAAACTTCTTGTGAGGTAGATTGTGAGCAAGCCATGAACCTACACCTCGGATCCCCTCTTAATATTGCGGGATCCCTATTACTCAAGAAATATATAAAAGAGCACGATGCTTCGTCTTTGTTTGCTCCTTTCCTCATTGGTTAATTGCTTGAGTAATATCTCATATGATGTGTCCATGATGCACATTAAAACAACCAGAGGACTGATGTCATGTGTATATACTCAGCAAACATGGTTAGTCCCCTATATGTATTTTGTCACCAACATCAAAAATATACTTAAGAGCAAGATTGCACTTTCAGAGGCAACCCAATTTTATTTTTGTGCTTTTTTTGCTACTGTTCTTGAATAAATTACACATTATTACCTCAGTAGTAATTGTGTTTTGGTGTTTTAATTAGTTTTTGTGCCAAGTAAGACCTTTGGGATAGCTTACGGTGATAGTTGATTTGATCTTGCTGAAAAACAGAAACTTTTGCGCTCAGTCCCAGAATTGTTAAAAATCACAGAAGCGCGATAAAATACTAATTCTTTTTGCAGAAGATTAATTTACGTGCCCCTGTTTTCCTAATTTTTCAGAATTTTTGGAGTTACAGAAGTATTCGAGAGTTACAGATTGTTACACATTGTTCTGTTTTTGATAGATTCTGTTTTCTATGTGTTGTTTGCTTATTTTGATGAATCTATGGGTAGTATTGGGGGTATGAACCATGGAAAAGTTGGAATAGAGTAGATATTACACCAATATAAATAAAGAATGAGTTCACAACAGTACCAAAAGTAGTGATTTATTTTCTTATACTAATGGAGCTTATGAGATTTTCTATTGAGTTTTGTGCTGTGAAGTTTTCAAGTTTTGGGTAAGGATTTGATGGACTATGGAATAAGGAGTGGCAAGAGCCTAAGCTTGGGGATGCCCAAGGAACCCCAAGGTAATATTCAAGGACAACCAAGAGCCTAAGCGTGGGGATGCCCCGGAAGGCATCCCCTCTTTCGTCTTCGTCTATCGGTAACTTTACTTGAGGCTATATTTTTATTCACCACATGATATGTGTTTTGCTTGGAGCGTCTTGTATGATATGAGTCTTTACTTTTTAGTTTGCCACAATCATCCTTGTTGTACACACCTTTTGAGAGGTATACGCATGAATCGTGATTTATTAGAATACTCTATGTGCTTCACTTATATCTTTTGAGCTAGGCAATTTTGCTCTAGTGCTTCACTTATATCTTTTTAGAGCACGGCGGTGGCTTTATTTTGTATAAATTATTGAACTCTCATGCTTCACTTATATTATTTTGAGAGTCTCTAAACAGCATGGTAATTTGCTTTGGTTATGAATTTAGACCTAATATGATAGACATCCAAGGGGGATATAATAAAAACTTTCATATAAAGTGCATTGAATACTATGAGAAGTTTGATTCCTTATGATTGTTTTGAGATATAAAGATGGTGATATTAGAGTCATGCTAGTGAGTAATTGTGAATTGGAGAAATACTTGTGTTAAGGTTTGTGAGTCCCGTAGCATGCACGTATAGTGAACCGTTATGTAACGAAGTAGGAGCATGAGGTATTTTTTTATTGTCTTCCTTATGAGTGGCGGTCGGGGACGAGCGATGGTCTTTTCCTACCAATCTATCCCCCTAAAAGCATGCGCGTAGTACTTTGTTTCGATGACTAATAGATTTTTTCAATAAGTATGTGAGTTCTTTATGACTAATGTTGAGTCCATGGATTATATGCACTCTCACCATTCCACCATTGCTAGCCTCTCTAGTACCACACAACTTTCGCCGGTACCATACACCCACCATTTACCTTCCTCAAAACAGCCACCATACCTACCTATTATGGCATTTTCATAGTCATTCCGAGATATATTGCGATGCAACTTTCCACCATTCCGTTTTATTATGACACGTTCCATCATTGTCATATTGCTTTGCATTATCATGTAGTTGACATTGTATTTGTGGCAAAGCCACCTTTCATAATTTTTTTCATACATGTCACTCTTGAGTAGTTGCACATCCCGGTACACCGACGGAGGCATTCATATAGAGTCATATTTTGTTCTAAGTATCGAGTTGTAATTTTTTGAGTTGTAAGTAAATAAAAGTGTGATGATCTTCATTATTAGAGCATTGTCCCATGTGAGGAAATAGAAAAAAAGAGGCCAAAGAAGCCAAACAAAAAAAGAGAAAAGAAAAGAAAAAAATGAGAGAAGAAGAGAGAAGGGGCAATGTTACTATCCTTTTTCCACACTTGTGCTTCAAAGTAGCACCATGATCTTCATGATAGAGAGTCTCCTATGTTGTCATTTTCATATGCTAGTGGGAATTTTTCATTATAGAACTTGGCTTGTATATTCCAACGATGGGCTTCCTCAAATTGCCCTATGAGCAAGCAAGTTGGATGCACACCCACTTAGTTTTATTTTGAGCTTTCATACACTTATAGCTCTAGTGCATCCGTTGCATGGCAATCCCTACTCACTCACATTGATATCTATTGATGGGCATCTCCATAGCCCATTGATATGCCTAGTTGATGTGAGACTATCTCCTTCTTTTTGCCTTCTCCACAACTACCACATTCTATTCCACCTATAGTGCTATGTCCATGGCTCACGCTCATGTATTGCATGAAAGTTAAAAAAGTTTGAGAACATCAAAAGTATGAAACAATTGACTGGCTTGTCATCGGGGTTGTGCCTGATTTGAATATTTTGTGTGATGAAGATGGAGCATAGCCAGACTATATGATTTTGTAGCAATAAGCTTTCTTTGGCCATGTTATTTTGAGAACACATAATTGCCTTGTTAGTATGTTTGAAGTATTATTGTTTTTATGTCAGTATTAAACTTTTGTTTTTAATCTTATGGATCTGAACATTCATGCCGCAATAAAGAAAATTACATGGATAAATATGTTAGGTAGCATTCCACATCAAAAAATATGTTTTTATCACTTACCTACTCGAGGACTAGCAGGAATTAAGCTCGGGGATGCTTGATATGTCTCCAACGTATCTATAATTTTTTTCCATGCTATTATATTATCTGTTTTGGATGTTTTATATGCATTAATATGCTCTTTTATATTATTTTTGGGACTAACCTATTAACCTAGAGCCCAGTGCCAGTTTTAGTTTTTTTTCTTCTTGTTTTTGAGTTTCGTAGAAAAGGAATACCAAACAGAGTCCAAACGGAATAAAACCTTCGCGGTGATTTTTCTTGGACCATAAGACACCTGTGGGACTTGGACTCCGAGTCAGAAGACCTTGGAGTAGATGACAAGCCACAGGGGCGCGCCCTAGGGGGCGCCCCCTGCCTTGTGGCCTACTCCAAGCCCCCCTGACCTACTTCTTCGTCCTATAAATTCACATATATTCCCAAACCCTCAGAACCATCCACAAAAACACTTTTCCGCCGCTGCAACATTCTGTACCCGTGAGATCACATCTTAGGGCATTTTTCGGCATCCCGCCGGAGGGGGATTCGATCACGGAGGGCTTCTACATCAACTCTATTGCCCTTCCGATGAAGCGTGACTAGTTTACCTCAGACCTACGGGTCCATAGCTAGTAGCTAGATGGCTTCTTCTCTCTATTTGATTCTCAATACCATGTTCTCCTCGATGTTCTTGGAGATCTATCCGATGTAATCTTCTTTTGCAGTGTGTTTGTCGAGATCTGATGAATTGCGGATTTATGATCAGCTTATCTATGAATATTATTTGAATCTCCTCCGAATTCTTATATGCATGATTTGATATCTTTGTAATTCTCTTCGAACTATCGGTTTGGTTTGGCCAACTAGATTGGTTTTTCTTGCAATGGGAGAAGTGCTTAGCTTTGGATTCAATCTTGCGGTGTCCTTTCCCAGTGACAGTAGGGCCAACAAGGCACGTATTGTATTGTTGCCATCGAGGATAAAAAGATGGGGTTTACATCATATTGCTTGAGTTTATTCCTCTACATCATGTCATCTTACTTAATGCGTTACTCTGTTCTTCATGAACTTAATACTCTAGATGCAGGCAGGAGTCGGTCGATGTGTGGAGTAATAGTAGTAGATCCAGAATCGTTTTGGTCTACTTGACACGGACGTGACGCCTATATTTCATAATCATTGCCTTAGATATCGTCATAACTTTGCGCTTTTCTATCAATTGCTCGACAGTAATTTGTTCACCCACCGTATTATTTGCTATCTTGAGAGAAGCCTCTAGTGAAACATATGGCCCTCGGGTCTATTTTTATCATATAAGTTTCCGATCTACTATTTTGCAATCATTTACTTTCCGATCTATAAACCAAAAACCCAAAAATATTTACTTATCGTTTGTTTAGTTTCGTCTATCTCTATCAGATATCACTTTTGCAAGTGACCGTGAAGGGATTGACAACCCCTTTATCACGTTGGGTGCAAGTTGTTTGATTGTTTGTGCAGGTATTAGGTGATTTGTGCGTTTTCTCCTACTGGATTGATACCTTGGTTCTCTAACTGAGGAAAATACGTATCTCTACTTTGCTGCATCACCCTTTCCTATTCAAGGGAAAAACCAACGCAAGCTCAAGAAGTAGCAACCTTCTACAAACAACAGTGACAAGTCAAGTTACAAGAAAACTTCAACATCCTCAAGCCATCCTCCTACTACAAGCAACTTCAAGCCGATATATAGCTTCATCATCTACGACCCCACCGGATGAGACCATCAAGACAAGTTCCATCAAGTGCTTCACATGCGGCGACCGAGGCCACAAGTCCTTCAAGTGTACTAACAAGCGAACCATGATCCTCAATGATGACGGCACCTATGACTCCATGAGTGAAGAGGAAATGGAGGCCCTTGAGCAAGTGGCCATGCACCGGCGCGTGAACGAGGATGAAGATGATCAAGTCTTTTGTGACGAAGATTCGAGCTCCGCTCTCGTTGTCTCTAAAGTCTCGACACTTCAACATCAACAAGATGAAGACCAAAGATGCCATATCTTCCACACCAAGGCAGGCGTCAATGGAAGGTTCGTGAAGGTCATCATCGATGGAGGAAGTTGCCATAACTTGGCGAGTGAAGGACTATGCTCCAAGCTCCAATTGGCCAAGATGAAGCACCCTCGCCCCTACAAGGTCCAATGGCTTAGAGACTCCGGCACTATCCAAGTAGAGCACACCGTGAAAGTTTCATTCAAGATAGGAGCATACGAAGACACTTTGGAGTGTGATGTCATTCCGATGTCCGTTTGCCATCTCCTACTTGGACGACTGTGGCAATTCAACCGCGGCGTCATCCACAACGGGCGTACCAATCACTATAGCTTCAAGATGAAGGGAAAGGAGTACGTGCTATGACCTATGTCACCAAGCCAAGTGATCATCGACAAGCAAGCAACAAAACATCATGGAGAGAATAGTGAGAGAGTGAGACACCGAAAGGGAGTGAGATCCACAAACCAAAAATGAGTGCCTCCACGATGAGTGACAAGAAAAACCTCGTGCCATTTGCTACCAAAAGTGAGATGAGAGAAGTGTGTGAGAACCCATCAAGTGTTATGCACTATGTCCTTTTGTGCAAGGATGAGGCACCAAAACTAACACCTCTCACAATCCACCTTTAGTGTTGTCTTCTCTATTGCAGGAATTCCAAGATGTATTCCCCGATGAGCTACCTCCATGACTACCTCCACTACGAGGCATTGAATACTGCATTGACCTCATACCCGGAGCCCCTCTTCCTAACAAGGCACCATACCGCGTCAATCCCGAATGAACCAAGGAAATCCAACGGCAAGTACAACAACTCATCGACAATGGCCGTGTACGAGAAAGCTTGAGCCCACGTGTCATCCCGGTAATCCTTGTTCCCAAGAAAGATGGTACATATCGCATGTGTTCCGATTGTCGTCCTATCAGTGCTATTACCGTTCGCTATAGATATCCTATTCCACGCCTTGATGATATGTTAGATGAGCTTAGCGGAGCCACCATTTTTTTCTAAAATTGACCTTAAGAGTGGCTACTACCAAATCCGCATACAAGAAGGTGACGAATGGAAACCGCATTTAAGACCAAATTTGGCTTATATGAATGGCTTGTTATGCCAATGGGCTTATCCGAAGCACCCGGTACCTTCATGCGTGTCATGCATTTTGTTCTTTGCCCCTACATTGGTGTATTTGTTGTGGTCTATTTCGACGACATACTTGTTTTTAGCTAATCTCTCAAAGATCATGTCACCCATCTTAGAACTGTTTTGCAAACTGTTAGAAAAGAGCGCCTTTATGCTAATACAGACAAATGCCTTTTTGGTGTTGATAAGCTCATTTTCTTGCGTTTCGCCGTGTCTTCTAAGGGTGTGTCATGTTGATGAATCTAAGATCAATGTTATTAAAACTTGGCCCCAACCAACCAACTTGCAACAAATGCGTAGCTTCCTTGGCTTAGCCGGTTTCTATCGTAGATTCGTGAAGGATTTTAGCACCATTGCATCCCCTTTACATGCTTTGAGTAAGAAAAATGCACCCTTTGTTTGGGGACCATCCCAAGATACCGCATTTAATGAACTTAAAATTTTGCTTACTCATGCTCCCGTGCTTGCATTACCCAATTTTGACAAAACTTTCAAAGTTCATTCCGATGCTAGCGGTAATGGCATAGGAGGTGTGTTAATGCAAGAGAAATGCCCAATTGCTTACTTTAGCGAAAAACTTTCCGGAGCACAATTCAATTATCCCATCTATGACAAAGGGCTATATGCCTTAGTGCGAGTTTTGCGTGAGTGGGAACATTATCTTCGCGCCCATGAATTTGTCATTCATACCAACCATGAAACGCTTAAGTACATTAAGGGTCAAACTAAGTTGAACAAGCGTCATGCTAAGTGGAGTGAATTCATTGAGTCTTTTCCCTGTGTCATCAAGTACATCAAAGGCAAAGAAAATGTTGTGGCAGATGCACTTTCCCGCAAATGCATGCTTGTTACTAAACTTGAATTGAATGTCATTGGCTTTGAGCACATAAAAGACTTGTACGCGCATGATCCTACTTTTGCAATTCCATATGCCAAATTTTTGACGCATACATCTTGGGAACGCTATTACATCAAAGATGATTATCTTATGAGAACTAACAAACTATGTATTGATGTCTACTACGCAACTTTATTCTTATAGACTCGTGTTGGGCCTCCAAGCGCAGAGTTTTGTAGGACAGTAGCAATTTTCCCTCAAGTGGATGACCTAAGGTTTATCAATCCGTGGGAGGCGTAGGATGAAGATGGTCTCTCTCAAACAACCCTGCAATCAAATACAAGAAATCTCTTGTGTCCCCAACACACCCAATACAATGGCAATTTTTATAGGTGCACTAGTTTGGCGAAGAGATGGTGATACAAGTGTAATATGGATGGTAGAAATATATTTTTATAATCTGAATAAATAAAAACAGCAAGGTAGCAAATAGTGAACGGGCACAAAAACAGTATTGAAATGCTTGAAAATGAGGCCTAGGGTCCGTACTTTCGCTAGTGCAATCTCTCAATAATGCTAATATAATTGGATCATATAACCATCCCTCAACATGCGATGAAGAATCACTCCAAAGTTCCTATCTAGCGGAGAACATAAGAATAAATTGTTTGTAGGGTACGAAACCACCTTAAAGCTATTCTTTCCGACTGATCTATCCAAGAGTTCGTACTAAAATAACACTAAAGCAAATTCAGATTCGTAATACTCAATCCAACACAAAGAACTTCAAAGAGTGCCCCAAGATTTCTACCGGAGAAACAAAGACAAGAACGTGCATCAACCCTTATGCGTAGATTACCCCAATGTCACCTCGGAAATCCGCGAGTTGAGTGCCAAAACATATATCAAGTGAATCAAAATAATACCCCATTGTCACCACAACTATTCATTTGCAAGACATATATCAAGTGCTCTCAAATCCATGAAAGTATTCAATCCAAAAAACGAAATCTCAAAGGAAAAAATCAATTCATCACAAGATAGAGAGGGGAAAACACCATATGATCTGACTATATTAACAAAGCCCGCGATACATCAAGATCGTGACATCTCAAGAACATGAGAGAGAGAGAGATAAAACACATAGCTACTGGAACAAATCCTCAGCCCCGAGGGTGGACTACTCCCTCCTCATCGTGGTGGCCGCCGGGATGATGAAGATGGCCACCGGAGATGATTTCCCCCTCCGGCTGGGTGCCAGAACAGGGTCTAGATTGGTTTTCGGTGGCTACAGAGGCCTGCGGTGGTGGAACTTCTGATCTAGGTTAACCCCGAGGTTTTTTTGAATATTTGGGATTTTATAGGGCAAAGAGGGGGTGCGGGAGGCTACCGAGGTGGGCACAACCCACCTGGGCGCGCCTGGGCCCCCAGGCATGTCCTGGTGGGTTGTGCCCCCTAGGGGCACCCCCCAGGTGCTGCTCTAGCCCATCGGGAGTCTTCTGGTCCATAAAAAATCCACAAAAAGTTTCACGGTGTTTGGACTCCATTTGATATTGATTTCCTGCAATGTAAAAAACAAGCAAAAAATAGCAACTGGCACTGAGCACTGGGTCAATAGGTTAGTCCCAAAAATGATATAAAGTTGCTATAAAATGATTGTAAAACATCCAAGAATGATAATATAACACCATGAAAACTTCATAAATTATAGGTACGTTGGAGACGTATCAGCATCCCCAAGCTTAATTCCTACTCGTCCTCGAGTAGGTAAATGATAAAAGAAATAATTTATGAAGTGTGAATGCTAGCAAAGTGCACAAGTTTGATCAATGACAATTTCAATCACTTTTCCTAGCATCATAACACAATTCTTTCTTATAAAACTTCTCATGTTAAAGTAGCAACCAATTCACATGTTAAGGTTCAAACAATGAATTCTCTTGAAACTCAACAACCTATGTTCTCAGTCACCAAGCAATTGCAATTCAACTTATTCAACAGAGTTAAGTAAGAGCTCCACATACTCAACCATCATATAGTCTTCTATGATTGCTAACACTCACCGCATACACATGAGCAAAACGTTTCAACCGGACACATAGAAAGATAGGGGCTTATAATTTCGCCTCCCAACGTATTCACCTCAAGGGTGATGTCAACAATAATAACTCATGCTACCCATATCCAACTGGATATATGTGCCTAGATCTTTCCTCACCACATGATGCTTGCCAAAGAGAAAAATAAAAAGGAATAGAGAGAAAAACTTTGACTCTTGCATGAAAGTAAATACATAAAAGTAAAAGATAGGCCCTTCACAGAGGGAAGCAGAGGTTGCCATGCGCTTATTTGTTTGTATGCTCAACCCCTTAGTGCAAAAGAACGTCACGTTATATTGCCCCTTATGATAGCAACCTTTATTATGCAGTCTGTCGCTTTTATTCTTTGCCATCACAAGTTCGTACAACGCTCAATTTTCTCTTACACTAAATGATCTAACACTTTTAGAAGCAATTTTTATTGCCTTATTGCACCGATGACAACTTACTTGAAGGATCTTGCTCAATCCTTAGGTAGGTATGGTGGAATCTTGAAAATAAGATTTGGGTTTAAGGGTTTTTGGATGCACAAGTAGTACCTCTACTTGGTGCGGAATTTTTGGCTAGCAAAGATGGGGGCCAAGCACGACATGTTGAAGGATCTATGACAATATAACTTCTATGTGAATATGAACAAACATAAACCATTACGTTGTCTTCCTTGTCCAACGTCAACAATTTTGGCATATAATATTTTGATGGGGGCTCACAATCACAAAAGACCAAGATAGTGTATTTGCATGTGAAAGTTCTCTTCCTTCTACTAATCATTCGTGAATTGCTTGTATGACCAATATTGTGATTGTTAAGCCTCAAAAGATTTCACTTTGTAAACCCAATGTGAATCTACCACTAGGCATGATATGAACATATAATTTCAACTTCATGATATTCAATTCATTCAACAATTTACTCATAGGGTATAAGTGAAGCACAAGAGTAAATGACAAGCTACTCCAAAAAGATATAAGTGAAGATCAAACGAGTAGTTAAGTAAATAGGTAGCTATTTGAGGACTCTCCCTTATTTAAAAGTTTCAGATCTAAGAATTTTATTAAAACACCAAGCAAAACAAAATAAAATGACATTCCAACAATAGCACACATCATGTGAAGAAGCAAAAACTTAGGATTAGCCGATACTAACCGATAATTGTTGATGAAGAAAGGTGGGATGCCTACCGGGGCATCCCCAAGCTTAGATGCTTGAGACTTCTTGAAATATTATCTTGGGATGCCTTGGGCATCCCCAAGCTTGAGCTTTTGTGTCTCCTCAATTCTTCTCATATCACGGTTTTCCTAAATCTCAAAAGCTTCAAAACTCAACAATAACTCGTGAGATAAGTTAGTATAAACCAATGCAAAAACCTTATCATTCTCTAATGTGGAAAATCACAAAAATTATTATTCAATAGTGCATACTAAATTCCTCTACATATTTAATACTCCTATCCTCAAATAGAATCATTAAACAAGCAAACATATGCAAACATAATAGCAATCTGCCAAAACAGTACAGTCTTTAAAGAATGCAAGAGTATCAATACTTCTTAAACTCCAAAAATTATGAAAATGTTACCACACTGTAGAAAATTTATCAGAGATTATTCTGCAAAAAGTTTCAACTTTTTATCACATTCTGACTTTTCTAGGGAATTTTTGCAACATTGGCAAACTTTCTGTTTTCAAACAACAACACATATACTTGCAAGATAAGCATGGCAAAGGCTATACTTGACATTTTTATTGAAATAAAAGATGCAAAACATTATTCTAAATAACAGCAAGCAAATTCTAACAAAATAAAATGATGCTCCAAGCAAAACACATATCATGTGACGAATGAAAACATAGCTCCAAGTGAGGTTACCGATAATGTTGGAGACGAAAGAGGGGATGCCTTCCGGGGCATCCCCAAGCTTAGTTTCTTGGATCTTCCTTGAATATTACCTTGGGGTGCCTTTGGCATCCCCAATCTTAAGTTCTTGTCACTCCTTATTCTCCTCATATCGACATCTCACCCAAAACATGAAAACTTCAATCACACAAAACTTAACGGAACTTCGTAAGATAGGTTAGTATGATAAAGAGCAAACCATTTCACTTTGGTATTGTCAAAGACAAGATTCTTAATTGTTTCCACACAATACCTACTATAGCATATCATTTCCACATTTTATATTGAGCAATATAAGCCATAGAAACTAGAAAGCAAGCAAACTATGCATTGAAAACAGAATCTGTCAGAAACAGAACAGTCTGTAAAGATCTGAATATTAGTCATACTTCTGCAACTCCAAAATTTCTGAAAAATTAGGACCACGTAGACAATTTGTATATCAATCATCTTTAAATATTTAGAATTTTTCAACGCTCCAGTGAATTTAAACAATTCTGTTTCTGGAAGCAAAAGTTTCTGTTTTTGCACAGATTCAAGTCAACTATCATCCACACTATCCCAAAGGCTTTACTTGGCGCTTTATTGAAACAAAAGCTATAAAACATGGTTACTCAGTAGCCTAATCATGTGACACATAAAATTAGTAGGTAAAAGTGTTGGGTTGTCTCCCAACAAGCGCTTTTCTTTAGTGCCTTTTAGCTAGGCATGACGAGTTCAATGATGCTCGCATAAAAGATACGGATTGAAACATAACAAGAGCATCATGAATCATAAGTTCCTCTCTCATAATAATTTTCAGTAGCATCATGAATAGATTCATCAATATATCCACCACATAAAACATTCTTTTCATGATCCACAAGTGTAGAAATTTTATTACTCTCCACATAAGAAAATATCTTCTCATTCACAATGGTGGGAGTATCATATGAAACTCGAATACTATAAATTGTTCCCACATTAAAAGAGTAATGTTCATTAGAAGGATATTCAAAATTATGACAATAATTATCACTACTTTTTATAACATAAGTATCATCACAATAATCATCATAAGTGGGAGGCATGCAATCATCATATCAAATTTGATCATTCAAAGTAAGGGGACTAAAAAGATCATCTTCATTAAGCATAGCATCCCCAAGCTTGGGACAAACATTAATTGCAGCGAATAAATTCTCAAATATGCCATTATCATCAAACATAGCATCCCCAAGCTTGTGGCTTGGCATCTCATAAGCATAACCACTCTCATCATTAATAGTATGAATAGCACCAACGGTATAACAATTGCTACCATCATAATTTCCCAAGTTGGTGCCAAAAAGATTTCCAAGATTATAAAAAGTACCATTATCTTCCCAATCATAATCTTCACAACAAGCAATGGGCATAACAAAATCATCATCAATAGTGCTCTCGGACATTGTGTCATAAGACATAGAAGCAATATCATCATCAAGTGCATCATCCTCCACAATTATTTTTGATTTATTTTCATGAGGCACAAAAATAATAGGAGCAACACTATTTGGGAGAGATACATTTTTACCTCTATTCTTTCTTATTCTTTTCTTCTTCTTCACCACATCATGTGTGGGTTTAATTAATTTTTTCAAGCTTCTTATTGATGAGATTGGTTGAATAGGGAGCTCCTCCTCATCACCTATTTCATCATGAGAGACAATAGGAGGGAAAGTAGAAATCTTTACCCTATCATTAGTATTCCTTTTATATTCTATTGGTTTTCCCATCTTTCTATAGTTGGCAATATAAGCATTCTCGTTGCAATTTACCATGCAAAACATATAGATATCTTTTAGTTTAGTTTCAGTGTCGTCTGTGAGAATGAATACTTCAAACCAACTATTTTTATATGTCAATTCTTCACTCCCCAAAAATAAACAAAGTTCTTTATAAAGTTCTAGGGTGATCAAGTTATTGCAATATTTGGACACGATTCGATCATGAAAGAGTTTGCATTGGAAATTAAGATGACCAACCTTATTACAAAGTTCACAAGTAATAGGACAAAGAGAACATAATTTTGTAGCAAGTTCATCTATTACTTTGAGCAAAGAATTGGTTTCATCATGTTTATGCTTCTTACAAAATCTATCTTCCCTATAAGGCACATCTTCACAAACTTTATGCACCCACAAAAATTGACATGCTTATAAGAAACATTTTTGTCATGACTTGTGCAATTATCATTAGCATTTTGGATATTCAAAGAATTCATACTAACAACATTGCAATCATGCTCATCATTCAAATATTTTGTGCCAAACATTTTATTGACTTCTTCTTCTAACAATTGAGCACAATTCTCCGATCCATCATTTTCAAGAAAGATATTATAAAGATGATCAATAATATGATGCAACCTCAATTCCATTTTTTATAGACCAAACTAGTGATAAAACAAGAAACTAAAACATTCAATTACAAGATCTAAAGATATACCTTCATGCACTCACCTCCCTAGCAACGGCGCCAGAAAAGAGCTTCGTTGACGGGATGTGAGTGCCGCTTACCTAACCTCCCCGGCAACGGCGCCAGAAAAGAGCATGATGTCTACTATGCAACTTTATTCTTGTAGACTCGTGTTGGGCCTCCAAGCGCAGAGTTTTGTAGGACAGTAGCAATTTTCCCTCAGGTGGATGACCTAAGGTTTATCAATCTGTGGGAGGCGTAGGATGAAGATGGTCTCTCTCAAACAACCCTGCAATCAAATACAAGAAATCTCTTGTGTCCCCAACACACCCAATACAATGGCAATTTGTATAGGTGCACTAGTTCGGCGAAGAGATGGTGATACAAGTGTAATATGGATGGTAGAAATATATTTTTATAATGTGAATAAATAAAAACAGTAAGGTAGCAAATAGTGAACGGGCACAAAAACGGTATTGCAATGCTTGAAAATGAGGCCTAGGGTCCGTACTTTCGCTAGTGCAATCTCTCAACAATGCTAATATAATTGGATCATATAACCATCCCTCAACGTGAGATGAAGAATCACTCCAAAGTTCCTATCTAGTGGAGAACATAAGAATAAATTGTTCGTAGGGTACGAAACCACCTTAAAGCTATTCTTTCCGATCAATCTATCCAAGAGTTCATACTAAAATAACACCAAAGCAAATTCAGATTCGTAATACTCAATCCAACACAAAGAACTTCAAAGAGTGCCTCAAGATTTCTACCGGAGAAACAAAGACAAGAACATGCATCAACCCCTATGTGTAGATTACCCCAATGTCACCTCAGAAATCCGCGAGTTGAGTGCCAAAACATATATCAAGTGAATCAAAATAATACCCCATTGTCACCACGAGTATGTATTTGCAAGACATACATCAAGTGCTCTCAAATCCATGAAAGTATTCAATCCGATAAAACGAAATCTCAAAGGGAAAACTCAATTCATCACAAGATAGAGAGGGGAAAACACCATATGGTTCGACTATATTAACAAAGCCCGCGATACATCAAGATCGTGACATCTCAAGAACACGAGAGAGAGAGAGAGAGATTAAACACATAGCTACTGGTACAAACCCTCAGCCCCGAGGGTGGACTACTCCCTCCTCATCGTGGTGGCCGCCGGGATGATGAAGATGGCCACCGAAGATCATTCCCCCCTCCGGAAGGGTGCCAGAACAGGGTCTAGATTGGTTTTTGGTGGCTACAGAGGCCTGCGGCGACGGAACTTCTGATCTAGGTTAACCCCGAGGGTTTTTGGAATATTTGGGATTTTATAGGGCAAAGAGGGGGTGTGGGAGGCCACCGAGGTGGGCACAACCCACCTGGGCGCGCCTGGGCTCCCAGGCGCGCCCTGGTGGGTTGTGCCCCCTCGGGGAACCCCCCATGTGCTGCTCTGGCCCATCGGGAGTCTTCTGGTCCATAAAAATCCACAAAAAGTTTCGCGGTGTTTGGACTCCGTTTGATATTGATTTCCTGCGATGTAAAAAACAAGCAAAAAACAGCAACTGGCACTGGGCACTGGGTCAATAGGTTAGTCCCAAAAAACGATATAAAGTTGCTATAAAATGATTGTAAAACATCCAAGAATAATAATATAACAGCTTGAAAACTTCATAAATTATAGATACGTTGGAGACATATCATGTATCCCCGAGTCTTCTCTTCGTTTGTTACTTTTGCAAGAATCTCATGAAGGAAGACTTATGGGACATTTTGGACGCGACAAGACATTTGCTACGCTCTCAAAGAACTACTTTTGGCCCAAGATGTTCCGCGACATCTCACGCTTCACCAACCGATGCTCTACATGTCGCAAAGCTAAGTCTAAAGCTCAATCCCATGGTCTCTATATGCCACTTCCTATTCCATATCACACATGGGAAGATATTAGTATGGACTTTGTGCTTGGTTTACCTAGAACTAGAAATGGCAAAGATTCCGTGTTTGTTGTTGTGGACCGATTCTCTAAAATGGCTCATTTCATCCCATGCAACAAGATAGATGGTGCTTCACATGTTGCAAATCTTTTTTGTAGGGGAATCTTGCACCTACATGGAGTGGCAAAGACTATTGTCTCAGACCGCGACGTCAAGTTGTTATGCTACTTTTGGGAGACCTTATGCGCCAAGCTCGGAATCAAGCTCTTGTTCTCTTAAGCATACCATCCCCAAACCGACGGCCAAATGGAGGTGACGAACCGGACACTCTCTACTCTACTACGCGTGTTGATCAAGAAGAACATCAAGGAGTGGGAGGAGTGCCTACCCATCGCCGAGTACACCTACAACCACGCAAGACATTCGACTACGGCAAGGCCCCTTTCGAGGTCGTCTACAGCTTCAACCCGTTGTCCCCATTGGACATTCTTCCTCTACCACTACAAGAGCGCATCAACATGGACGCAAGCGCACAAATGAACTACCTCAAGGAGATGCATCAAGATACAAAGGCACACCATCGAGCGCCAAGTACAATGACTCGTGGCCAAGCTCAACATCAACAAGCAAACCATGACATCGAACATTGGAGATCTCGTGTGGATACACCTTCGCAAGGACCGCTTCCCCAACGAACGCAAATCCAAGCTTCTACCTCGAGCCGACGGACCCTTCAAGGTGATAGCATGCTACAACAACAATGCATACAAGATCAATCTCCCGCGCGACAAGTACAACGTGAGCGACGTCTTCAACGTCAAGGATCTCTTTCCCTACCATGGTGATGAGGCTTTCGATCCGAGGTCGGATCTCTCCCAGGGGGGGGGGGGATGATGCGGAGCATCATATGGTCATCCCCATGGACCTACCATCGTCTTACCAAGTGCCAAGAGAACCGATGACACGAGCACGAGCTAGAGCTCTCGAGAACGAGGTGACATCTCTCCTTAGTGATGTTCCATATGACCCTCTCGAGACATGGCTACTACCTAAGTCCAGAATGTTATGCATGATTAGGTACCAAGAGGACCCTCTCGAAGATGCACATGAAGACGGACAAGTCCCCAAGTTCATGGATGAAGAGAACCAACGAAATGAGTCAAGAACATCTCCCAGGACCCGGACATCCGACCCGATGCGAGCCCGGACATCCGGCCCCAGCCCGGAAATCCGGCATCCTTCACAGAACCTCCCCGAAGCCGGTCCCCGCCAGCCCGGACATTCGGCCCAGGCGCCGGACATCCGACCCATCATGAGCAGTCGGACATCCGGCCACTAGCCCGGAAATCAGGACCGCACCTATCCAGAGAGCACCGAAGCTGGACCCCGCCAGCCCGGACATCCGGCCCCACCCCAGACATCCGGCCCGACGCCCGGACGTCTGGTGCAGCCTGTCTACGCACAGTAAAGGGTCGGGGCCCATGTAACCCTTCGCCCCACTAGACTATATATACTCCCTCTCCCTCACGTTTTAGGGTTAGCAAAGGATTAACTCATTTTAGAGGCAGAGCTTTGCTCATCCATTCGGTCTACTCCATCGAGAGACCGCGGCCTCTACGGAGAAGATCCATCGATTGGATTCAAGACCCCTCACGGGAAGACCCCTCAAGACCTCCTCTCAGAGAAGAACTTGCTACTGATTGTATCGTCCTTTGTTGCGTTTGCATCTTGTATCACTCTTTATGTTCATGGATCTAGCACATGTGTGATCTCTCCCGTTGATATGAGTGTGTTCCCCTCCTGTTCGTCGTGTTCTTCGTAGGATCCACTCCATTTCGTGAAAGATCGGGCATCTAGGGTTCTACCCTACATCACCTTGCCAAGCCGGGCGGAGAGATCAAACTTGCTGAGTGCCCCCTCCAAAGATAGAAGCCATCAACTTTCTCATTTGAATCTGCGCCAGCATTGCAAGCCTGTAACCTGGCGAACACGATCGAGTGGATCGACGACATGCCCCAAGACGACACACTGAGAAAAATAGTCTTTGAGAGTAAAATACATTACATCGTTCAACTACTGAAGGTATAACAAAGCCCGTATAACCTCCTCTTCCAAGGTCGGGAACCAGGCTACAATCATATAACCCGGTTAAACAACTACACAAAAAGGAAACAAAATAGAGACCACACACAACATAACACTCACCCGACAGGTGGTGCTCAAGCACGCGAAGCTGCCCCCAGCAACCACCGTTTGGTTGCGAGCGTTACCGACGGTCTCCTCTAGTCTTTGAATCGCCAAGTCATCTGTCCTCTGTTGCTCTGCGTTCCTTCACCGTTGGTATGGGACGGTAAGCAGAACAATTAAGTTGTCTTAATAAGCGTCATTCGAGAGACAATGTTATGTGAGGGCCCTTCTACCATCTGTAAATTGCGTGTATCCTGTAATGCAAGATACTGACTCAGTCGTATGTGCTAGTAGTCGAAAAGCTTAACTCCAATCAACACCGAAGCAAAACGAGACCATACCTAGGCGCCAACACACTAATTTAAGACATCGCATAAATTCTCCTACTTTATCTCTCTGTTTAGTTTAGTATTTATTTTTCGTTCATCCCAGTACTAAGTTTAATTCCCACGTTTAGTTGTTTCCCCTAGCAACCGACTTTAGTGAATTATTTTTAAACTCTATTTTGAGTGTCAGCGTAGCTGCGCAAGTGACGACGCAACTGCATAGATAGTAGTGCATTCCTTTTCACTCCCCGTGGGATCAACAAATTTTACTATGATGAAATTGCTACAATGTCTTGTGCACTTGCAAGACATTAGGCAACCAAGCTAATGTCGTCCATCACCATATATGTAAGTTTTGTATTGACAAGGGTGAGTACAGGGGCACTCAGCAAGTTTCACTATTAAGGATACTAGCACTCACAAATACAATTAGGTATGTAATGGTTAAGTGGTGAAGCTGCAAGCGCGTAAGCATCACACTACAACTTACTCTCTTCGTCCGCGAATAAATGTACTTCTATCTTTTGTTCTAAGTGAAAGTTTTAAAATTTTGACCAACTTCATAGAAAAAAGTAGTAGCACATATGACATCAAATTTGTATATCATGAAAGTACATTTCAAAACGAATCTAGTGATAATAATTTAGTGCAATAAATGCTGCTATTTTTTTCCTATAAAGTTAGTCAAAGTTTCAAAAACTTTGACTTAGGATAAAACCTAGATGTACACTTATTCGCGGACGGAGGGAGTACCTCTATTGGAGTAAGATAAGAAGCGTAATCCAGAACAGGTAACCCGTGAACTAAACATATTATTCATTTACCTACGCAAACATAGCACTACCTTGCCCTTCCCGTCGCATACCCATGAAGAAGAGACAATCAAGACGCTCACACGTTGGCAAGTCTGATTATTATCTTAAAGTTGTTCTATGAACTGTTACAATGCTTCAAGCCGTCTATAATTGCGGACATGGTTTTTCAAAACATTTATTATTGACCCATGATGGGTATCCGTGTTTGCTCTTCTCAATTAGCTGCCAACCAACACATGCGCCCATTTGATGGACTAGAACGAGAAGTTCCAAAACGACTCGACCACTAACTATACATAAACAAGTCCAGGAGGCAGCCGATGAGTCGACATCCTACTCGAGAGCTAGCTGTATCTCTGAGTCAGACCCAACCGAATGGTACACAACTAGGTTGCGCCCAATCTATGCCGTTAAGTTTTTGAGCCACTGCTACCTGAGTCATATGATATTTTAATACATTTTTTTTGCCGATCAACCTGTGGTTGGATGGTTAGAAGAACAATGATATCACCAGCCCACCAAAGTTTAATTCCTAGACGTGACAATGTGACAACTTCGTCAATCGCAAGATAATGTGCCGGCTTAGTCTCTCGAAGGTACTCATAGGAGTAGGATATGCGTGCGTGCATTCATAGAGCGAGTATATGAGCGTACTGTATATTAATAAAAATACACATTTTTTAATATCCGCAGGAAAATAATTTGGAGGAGGAAACTTGGAACGAACTCGTCCATCGTCCCATGCCTCGCCATGGTTCGTAGGTTGCCTCACGCCACCGCACACGAACACAAACCGTGCATTGCATAGAGACCGCGCCGTCACGAATGCGAGACGGTCGCCTCCCCCGACAAGCCAACGCCAAACCAAAGCCCACGCGAACGCAACACCGCTCTCTCTCTCTGTCCCTCTCTCTCTCTCCTCTCGCGCGCGCGACGACAACGAGAAGCCGCGGCGCTGTCGGGTACCCCGCCGCTTCCGCTCGCCGGAGATGGAGGCCTCTGGGAGCTGGGACGCCATCGACTGGAACCAAATCGAGGTACGGTAGCCCCAGCCCCCGTCCCCACACCTTCCTCGGCCCCGCGGTCCCTCACCTTGTACCACCTCGGCCGCGCGCCCGACGCCTCGGCGGGAGTTGGGGCTTCCGATTCGCACGCGGCCCGCGTGCCCGCGTCGGGGCCACCGCACGCTGCGAGCGCGCATCGCTCCATTCCTGGAACCGATAAGCACGCGCATGTGCCTGCACCCCTCCGGCGCGAGTGCGTAGGGTTAGGTTGCTGTTGTGGCTGTGGTCTGACGTTCTAATGCGGCTCTGTGCTTTTTTTTCTCGCTTCAAGGATCCGAGGTCGCGGAGGTCTTCGCAGGGAATGGAGGAGTTCCTGCTCGAGGACGAGGAGGTTTATGCCCAGGTTCGACTCCATCCCCCAAGTTTAAATTCCTCACCAGTTCGATGGATTTCATTTTCTGTGAGGTTGGTGAATTCCGCTTCGCGACCTATTGATATGTTTTGGTAACCATATGCAATCTTATGGTATACGGCGAGCCTGGTGGCGTGGATTGTCATTAACTCTTGATATGTATTGGTTGTGGCCGTTCTAGATTAGCCCAATGGCATTGCACATACCTCAAATTCTATATAACAAATGGGCTAGTATATCGGTTGCAATATTGCTATACTATATGATTTGTTGCGGCGAGGTAGTAGATAATGTGTGTTTCCCTTTATTTTCTAGTCTCATCAGGTTCCACTTCTACACACCTTTTTTTTTTCAGTTAACATATATATGTAATAATGTGCCTAAGCTGGATGTAAATTTTCACAGGAAAAACTAGTGTTTAACACAAACGAAATTTATCACAATAAGCAGTATCGTACAACATTATTATGGATGCTTCCTTCAATAATAAAGTATTATGTACACAAACAGTTGATCTGCAATAAAAATCGAGTACAGTTGGGCATGTCATTGTCCTAAATGGAACTAAATTGCTATTTCCATTGTTTATATGTACAACCTAACCAAATAAGTTTGTGTGAGCAAATTCATAAAAAACAACTTGATATTAATTTTGTTGAATATACCATTCATTAGGTGGAACCTGTTAGTTGACCGAACAATAAAATCTGAGTAAAGGCCAGCGCGGCAGGTCTACAGGCTGTGATACCTCCTGCAGGAGAGATGTGGAAGTCTCCTGCCGCCGGCGAGCCGGCTATCAACTATTGGAATTCAGAAGGACATAATGTGTGCAGTGGGGAGATGAGAGGACTTGACGAGTTGAGGAGTTATGGGGATGTACGGCGGCTCCATTAGGTGTTTTCACGTCGAACGAAGGGTTTTCCGTATCCAAAACGTATCGCAGCAGTATCCCACACGTATCAAACATTAGTTTCTTTTAAAAATAAATAAATCAAAGGACACGTACAAGATACGTATCGGGCCGTATCGGGGCAGTATCCGAGTATCCGGGCAGTATCTGGCCAGATACGCGTGCTTTCTGAAGTATCCGCGCAATGTAGGGCTGTGCTTCCAGCATTCATGTGCTAGATACTGGAGTTAGATCGCAATTAGTGCATTCCAAAAGATTTGGAGGTTGTGTAATAGCATATAGCAGGTCCAATGTAGTAATGTACATAGTTGGCTATTTAGTGGCTGAACTGGAAATTCATAGGTCGGAGTGCATGCATGGCACGCGTTAATCAATTTGTTAGCTAATAGGATCAGTAAACAGGAAATAATTATGGAATGCCTCTAAAAATTGTGGAATAAATGTGAAAGGCAGACAAATGAAGTGTACTGAAATTATAATCTGGTTTTTACTGCCATGCATATTCACTTGCCAGACAGAGAGAACTAGACAATAGCCCCACCGTGGTCAACTCAACAGAGAACAAAGATAACCCAAGGAGAATTTGTGTTGGGTGAGATAATTCAAGGTTCAGTGGACTAGTCTGTGGCTAGTTCCTCCCTTTCTGCTATATTTGCTCCCCCCATACCATGAAATTTCTGCTAACAAGGGAAATAAATGCCTAACTGCCTATCATTGTCAATTTTCCACATGACATATTCTTAAATTGAAGTACTTATTAATCTGTGTGGGGCCAAATCAATTTAGTACTCAAGGTTATATAGTGACTTGTTTTTCCCTAGTGTTCGTAATTTAATAATAAGGAAAACCACGAGTTGTAAATGATAATGCATTTCCAGTCATAAACCAGAAACCTTCACTGAATGAATCTCATTCCCATGTTTGTCTTCACATTTGTCCATCTCGAATTTGATCATCCTTACCTCTCCTTACTTAGGGCCATGGTGTTGTTCTACTAAACACAGATGAGGCCGGCATTGTTTCAGTGACAAATTTCCGTCTTCTCTTTGTGGTAAGCAATCATATTATTATTCTGTTGGAACCGTGAAAACTAATATTACACGGCGTGATGCTTCTTGCACTTAAATACAAATTCCTTCTGCCATGTGATTCTTCTTTTAATATTGTTCACTTTCTACATTGTGCTCTCAATTTCATTCCATCGAATTGGAATCTAGAAAATTTATTGGTTTGTTTTTGGAATAAGAACTTTGTATATTCTGTCTTACATTTCCTTTTTTTTTTCAGAGCCAGGTAACAAAAAGCATAATAGAGTTAGGTACCATACCCCTTAGTACAATTGAGAAGTTAAATGATGTAAGTCTCCAGGTTACTATCAGTGGACACTTTATTGGTTTAAGTTTGGTTTATCTTCTTTGGCGCATGACCACTGTTGTTTGCTCTAATGCTTGCAAGCAATTCTTATGGATTATTGATCAGACTGGTTTTTCTGCAGGATGTAAAGCTTCAATCCGTACCACGCCAGTATGATAAGAAGCAGCCTCGTGAACTTCTTCAAGTCATTGGTGAGTTTCTACTTCGTAGGGTTGCCCTGAGCACCAACAGCTACTTAATCATGAAATTTGAGTAAGTCTGAGTGGAAGAATGATACTATTGGTGTGAGGAATCTCTTTTACATATCATCCTGTAACTGCATCCACCATTTCTTCTATTCTTTTACCCCGACGACTCAGATTTGTGATTTTTACCGTGATAGTTGAAATGTCTTTGTTCTGTTGCTGCTTCATTCATTTTTTTAATGGATGTGCAGTCTATTTCCAGTGATTTTGTTGACCATTTGAAAAGTTCAGAAAATACATTTTAATTACCTCACCTTTTACTTGGTTACTTTTCTGTTCAGGTAAAGACATGAGAGTTATTGTGTTCGCTTTTCGTCCTAGAACCAAGCAGGTAGATATTCTTTTCCATTCTAGCCAAAAACTATTGCATTTGTTTATTGATTACTTTTTTTTAGCTTATTCTGGAAATAAGCGCGGCATTTTCTTTAGGTTGAGCAATATCCAGTTTTAACTTTACATGCACTTGTATTTTGTTATACCAGATTACTAGATTAGCCATTTATCTTCAGAGATCTACTTCTGATACTTACCTTTCCAGAAAAATGAAGTGTTTGACGCTTTGAGAAGATATGCTAAACCTTCTCAGCTGTGGGAGCTATATGCATTTTCTTGTGACCCATCCACTGTTGATAAGAAATCCGATCCAAAGATGCGTCTCATGAAGGAATACCATCGTCTTCTTAGCGAAGGCAGTGAGTTTGAAGTTGAAAAATATTATTTCCGTAACAATTGGAGACTAACCACAGTTAATTCGAGCTATTCATTGTGTTCAACATACCCCTCTCAGTTGATTGTTCCTAAGAGCATAAGGTATTCTTTTGCCTTTGGCAACATCATGTGATAATTTCTGTTCTTTTAAATACATCCTCAACAAGTCACACATGCAAATATTTTTCTTTTAGTGATGAAGATTTGTGGCAAGCTTCTACTTTCCGAGCCGGCAGACGCTTGCCTATTATTTCGTGGTGTAACCCTGGTATGTCTACTCATTTTTCATTCCTTGCAAACATTTTTTACCTTCCCCTGTAATTTTTTTACTCACTATATTTGGAAATTGTTTTATGCATGAAATAACCTCAGCATTTTCTTTTGTAAAATATTGTTGGTTCATAGATGGTCAGTTATCTCCTTTACTACCGGCTAAAAGCCTGGCACCACCACAACTCTTGTTAGTATTCTTGCAAGTATATCCAAACCAGTCAATTGTACTTGTAATGCTACTACGTTTGGGTATGAACCTTCTATTTGGTCTGCCAACCAGTTCTATTTCTGTTTGTTAAAATGTCAAATAAAATCCCAAGAGTAGCTACTATGAAATGGGAACTTCCTGGTTCTCTGATGTCCTTATTTCTTTCTAGTTTAATCATGTCATGTGAAATCATGTTTTATATGTATTTTCTTAAGTAAGTTTGAAATTCGAGTGGTTCATTCATGTTGCTGAACACCAAGTCTCTACATCCGCCGTGCTTGAAAAGAGGGCACACAAATTTTGTTTGAAGTCAAATGGTGCAAAGTTTGACCAAGTTTGTAGGAAAACTATCAACAATTACAATACCAAATCATATGCCTTCCTTTTGGAGTTGGAGGTATTTTATATCCATATTGATCGGGCAAACTACACATGTTTTGGTGATTAAAAGCATGGTTATAGCGGTGATAAAAAGAACCGTGAAGGAGGCATCAGCTAGCATTTTGGTTTTAGTTTTTTTGAATAATATGCAGTAAGAAGTGAACTTGTCTGTATTGCAGTTTCTGGAGCTGTCTTGGCAAGATCGTCTCAACCGCTGGTGGGATTAATGATGAACTTTAGAAAGTGAGCTTACATCGATCTAAATAAATAGCCTTGACATGTGTGCTGACCTCTGAGTGCTGCTGGTCTAATCATACGGTAATTTCTGCAGCAATGCTGACGAGAAGCTTGTTTCTGCTCTCTGCACCCAAAATGTTGATGCGAATTTGCCTCCAAGGTAATCAAAGCATGTTTTACATGTCTATGTTGGTTGGGCTCTGATATCATTTAAGTATCGTCTCTTATAATGTGTCCTTGACTCTATGAGCCCTCTTTCACTTATGATGTTTGCAACTTAATTCTTACATGTGCTTTTCTTTCTCTATTTCTCTCTCTACTAAAAATGAACGAAAGGTTCCCGTTTCACTCTTTCCTTTGTCCAACCCTCTTCCTACTCCCCGTTTTGATTTCTCCCCATCCCACCTCTGTTTTTTTGTCCCATTGGATTTCCTGAAAACTGTCTCAACTTCCCCACATCTTGTTGACTTACCAAACAAAATCTTGTTTTCATTGTTGGCAAGCCAATAAGGCCTCATTTGGTAGAGGTGGTTTTCCAGCCCCAAGGGGGTTGGGATTGGAGGGGATTTGGTGGCTCCTCTTCTTCACCCAATCCTCTCAAATGCTCACCAATCCAACCTTCACATCCCTTAATCCCCTTTCTACTATTTGGTACACACAGTTTTGAACAAGCTGGTGCAGAATGGCAACACTACAATTAAAAGTGCAATCTTTACAACTCAACTCATAAAATAACTTTACATGCAACGAACGTACAACCAGATTATGCAAAGCAACAAATAAGCTCTTATAATCAGTTATAAGTATCATGATTCCAGAAATAAGGAAAATGATTATTGTATAAACATGGCACATGCCACGGTCCAGATGAAAAATACAAGATGTTTGATCAGCGAACATCAGCGGTTTATCATCACAACACAAACACATGTTCGATTGGTGGATGCTCTTAATCAATTGCGAGCATGCTGACCGCGTAGATGATGTCAAGCTGTAGTTGATGATTGTGAGCAGCAAGCAGATGAAGAACTTCATCTATTCAAGACAGAAGGGGCATAATTAGTGGTTACACTTGAACTACTACCATTTGATTGAATACATCCAGAGGACTACATTATAAACATCTGGTCTACAGTTTGAAAACTGGAATGTGTTCAATATCAGACCAGGGAAATAAAAATGTGCAAGCACATTATAAACATCCAGAGGACCACACTTGAACACTTCTTAGTGTAGAAGATAACAAGCATTAGATAGGCTAAGCCAGTTTTCCATATGGCTTAAATCACCCAATATTGCGTTGACAACAAGATAGTACTCCATCAAGACAAATTTTAATGCACCAATTTAACATTGACGGATGCGCAGTCGCGGGCTAAGCTACTAGAATATTTATGCCTCCGTTGCAACGCATGGGCAGTTATGTAGTTGAAAAAACAGATGTATGCAGGCAAACGGTGTTGCACTGTTGCTAATGCTATCGACTGTCTTATTCTCTATCCTCACATGCAGAGCTGAGAACCCATAGCTGATGTCATGTCATATTAAATTTTACCTACTTTTGTGTTTAACATGAGCAAATTCTAGTTAGTATAAGCCACTGCCTTTTATGCCCTCCATTCCATATTTCTTAGCACATATTGACTTTCTGATACGGTGATACCTAACCGCTATGAACAGTTTCAATGCTTTTAATGTTGCAAATTTCCCGCTTCCAATATAAACAGGAAATTATACATAGTTGATGCCCGGCCAAGAGCAAATGCTTTAGCAAATGGGGCAAAGGGTGGTGGCTCAGAGTCATCTTCTAATTATCCAAAATCTGAGGTAAGAGTATATGCACAGATCGGCTTGTATGGGTATTCTATAGAACTGCTTTATACTTTGTTTTATTTCTATAATTCATTGGATTTGGAACCAGGTTCTTTTCTTAGGAATACAAAACATCCACACAATGAGAGATAGTCTTTCTCGCCTTAGGGATTATGTGGATGCCCATGGGTCAATATCATCAAACGGTTCCTCTTCAGCTGTATCCCTCGTCGGAGACCGGGCAAGCATTTGATTTTTTCACACTGTAATGTCTGCATGTTCACTGAGAAGCAAACACAAGAATAATATAATATTTTCTCTTTCAGAGAAATCGTGGATCAACCTGGGGTGGAGGCAGTCTTAATAGCATGACACAGTTTTCTTCGATGTTAGGGGAATGGCTAAATCATATCCAGAACATCCTGGTTGGTGCTTCATGGATTGCTGCACAAATTGCCCAGGAATCAGCTTCAGTTCTTGTCCATTGCAGGTTTTTTTGTACTTACCTCAGTATCGATAAGATGTGCTAATTGAACTAATTTGCTGGTTGTTGTAAATGGAGAACATTGATGGTTCTGTTTTCTGTGATCATGCTTATTGATTTTGCATTTAGTTCAGACATGTCATGCATGCAAGTGTCTGCAGGGAAGATTTGCTATTCTCTGCTCATCATATTTGTGCTTATCAATTCAGATAACAAAAGATCTGTTGCGAATGATTATGAAATATTTGTGTGATCAGTAGGAAAAGAAAACCATTTGAACCCTCAACTATGGCAAGAGTCTGCTTATGTGATGTGCATAAATTCATTTATACATTGCATGGAAGGATGGACACTGTTTGCTGTTAAGGTTTTACTGTTTTAGTATCTGAACCCGTTTGTTAAAATAATAATAATAATGATATGTATCCCAAGTTTCTACCACTTGTTGTCAAACTTGCATAATCAGAACCTGAAAATTTGCTCCTTTTACTCTTGTGACCCTAGGATGTGAAATAATGGTGAAACCACCTTGAGAGGTTATTGAACTACCATTTGGAGGTAGTGAAGCCAGCCTATTTTCACCCTTTTGCTGCCGTAGCTCCTTTAATCATTTGTTGTAGCTGGGATTACATGCCAATGCCACTGGAGTGGTTGAACTATACCATGCAGGTTACCTTATATAATGATCTGGTGTTAAAGCAGGCCTTAAGAACCAAATGCTGGTTGGTAGGTCTTTGTTCATTTTGAGTTTGGAACATGGCTTGTGACCCAAGATTTAATCATGGACAGGGATGTGTGAAAGTTAGCTATCCATGTGCCAGAACGGTTTCAATATCTTATGGGTTTCAACTCTAGCCTATCCCAACTTGTTTGGGACTGAAAGGCTTTGTTGTTGTTGTTGTTGTTGTTGTTGTTTACTAGTCTTACTAGGAATCAGAGGGACTCCAAATCCTGGCTGTCTTGCTCACCTCTCATGCATTAATAATGATAATCTTAGGCTGCATGATTGCTACAGCTTTGTTGCTCCGATCAAATTTTAATTTCTGATTTTTGTTTCTCTTTTGCAGTGATGGTTGGGACCGCACAACCCAGTTGATTGCACTTGCTTGTTTGTTGCTTGACCCCTATTATAGAACGTTCGATGGGTTCCAGGTACAGACTCGCAGAGACCACAAAGTTTGCAATGTGCTCCTGTGGCAAGATAATTTTGTTTCCACTTCTCCTCCATTCCTGTCATGAAACTCTTCAATGGAATATTTAGAATTATATTTGATGTTTGATTGTTTTTGTTGTTAAAATGGAAATGTAATGTAATGACATGCCATTTCCTCGGACTAGTTGTTGCACATGCCTCTTCACATGATATATGGCCTTCTGAACTTTTAAGACTAAAACTGCAGTTCATATTCACATTAAGTTCCTGTGCCCTGCCATTAATCAACATTACGTTGTCTAATGTATAATAGTTCCCGATTGCTGATTTGTTTCAATTGTGTCACTTCAATAGTATGAAAGACTTGGTTTTGGAACTTGGATATATAACACTCTTTTACCAAACTGTTTTTAGGCCCTTGTGGAAAAGGATTGGCTAGCTTTTGGTCACCCGTTTGCAGAGCGATTGGGAATTCCAACAGTGTCCGAGAATGGGGGATCACAGTATGAGTTACTAAGGCAACCATCTGTTGGGAATTTAACCAGTTCGCCGAGCAGAGGTTCTTTAGGAACACCAGGGTCATCCTCTAATACATCAGTTCAATCCCAGACATCAAACAACAGTTCACCCATACTGTTACAGGTAGCCTACAAGTGCTACTTTTCTTTTCCTTTTGTCTTGTAGATTGTATCAATAAATAATAGGAGTTGCCTTGGTCTCAGCAACTACCAACTGGTGGCTTTGATGAATAAATGATAGGCTGTTTCTTTTATATGTTAATATTCAAATTACTTGTTCTATTTAATAGATTATGGATTTTACCTATTTGGGGGGCTAAAGGCTGCTCACAGTTTAGTTAGGCTGTGCAGCAGACCCTTCACAAATCATGCCTCTCAGAAGTGTTAAATTTCTAATGGAGTGACATCAGTTAACAGCATGGTGTGCTTTAATGATTATCAATGTGTTCGAGCATTTGAGAACAAAACTGCATGGCTCCTTTTTAATATAATAGGGGCGACCTATCATACAGTTTGGATGTTTCTGTTGTCTTGTTCATGCATTTGTGTTTGCTTTGGAGGTATTTGATATACATTTTGTTTAATTACTTGAGCTTGTTCTCTTCTAATACCGCATCTTTTGTTTCAGTGGCTTGATTGTATTGCTCAGTTGTTACGTCTATACCCAGCTGCATTTCAGTTTTCATCTGTAAGTCTTCTTTTTCTTCTGCAGCTGTATGGTCATGCTAACACTAGGTCTCTTCATGGATATGCATAACCTGGACTATTCTTGTTGCAGAAATTCCTAGTTGACTTTATGGATTGTGTGCTATCATGTCGCTTTGGGAACTTCCTATGCAATAGGTATTTAATCTAGAGACCGTCTTGGCAATTTTTTGTTCGTATGTCGTTTGTGTGTGTGTGCTCATGCGCACGTGCGGTGGGGGGAGGGAGGGGGGGAGACAAAGGCATGTTCATCACACCCTTTCCATTTTATGTGTGAATCATCAATAAAAGTGAAGCATATGAAAAACGCGAAATTTGAAATGCAGATGTTGTGTCGATATATTTATTAGTAGGACATCATGTAAGAATTGAACTTCTTTTAAGTTCAGATCAATTTTCAGTTAAAATTTGTATGTATGTATCGAATAAAAGGAACCTCTGTAAGGAGACATGCCCTCATTCTTCTAAGGTTTTCCATATGCTTTTTAATGTTTAAGAAGTATCCCCTCATGGAAAAACAACTAGCAGGATTATTTATGAAGGATTGCAGTTGAATTAAGTCACTATAGGGTGCACTGAGCAATTCTGAAGTTTATCTTAGGTATCTATTAGTACACATTTGGTGCTCAAATCAATTCAAAGTGTCAGCAGGCTGCATGTGTATTATCTAGTAATTAGTTGACCCAGTAATCATGCCACATCCTGTTTTAGAATCCATCATCCACAAATTTTAAGCTGTATAATCCACAAATTTTAAGCTGTTTAAGCTGTATAATCCACAAATTGGAGATCCTATTGATTACGTGCCAAAAATGTGCTTGTCCAGACCATGATAGTCTCTGGTTAAAAAGATAATGTTTGATTCTTTCTGCACTGTTTGGTTTATCTTAATTGTAAAGTATTCTGCATGGCTAATTTTTATTCCAAATGCAAGTGAGCGGGAAAGAGAGCAATCTGGGGTTACAAGCTCTTGCCATTGCATGTGGACGTACTTGGCTGATCTCCGGGCTTCTGGTGGTAGCTTCCATGAGCACATTAATCCATTTTATGACCGAGAGAGGTATTGGCTCCCCCTTGTACCCCCTGCTGCAGCACTTGCTCCAACTCTATGGCCTCAGTTTTATTTGAGATGGACATGTCCCCCTGAATCACAAGGTGGCGGTCTTGAATCCCATGGGCATTCCATGCGTAAAAAATACGAGGCCTCAGTCAAGGTACTTTTCTATAGCCTTTTATTATTTATTATGCAGGCTCTTCTCTATTTTTTTAGTACTTATAATACATAAGTTAGCAGACAAAAATTCATGGCTGAAGATAGGTTTCATGTATTCCTTTGTTTTCTCATGCAATGGGCAGTCAAAGGAGATGGCTGAATCAAGATCAAGGGATATTAAAATGAAGATGGAGTCTATGCTGACAGACTTGCAGAGGGAGAGGCGTGCAAGTAGTTCAGCCTTAGCCATGGCTCAAAGGGCTCGAAGGGAGAACGTCGCCATTAAAAGGGCGATCCAAACTATAGGGTGCACTGTTAATTTCTCGACGAACGAAAACCAAGTGGACAAGTCCGAGGAGATGTCATATTCATTTCGAAGAGAAGCTGACACTGTATCCCAGCAAGATGATAATGCTGACCTGTCTGTATCCATCTCTGCGATTGAGGACAGTTTGGTATCAGAGACACCAAGCAACCAAGTTTGCGAAACGCTCTGCCCCTTCCGCAGCAGAGAGGGGTGCAGATGGCCGCATGCTGCTTGTGCGCAGCTAGGAAGCCAGTTTGTTGGTTTAAAGGCAAATTTTGATGCTTTTGACCGGCTATCTGTAAAAGATTGCTATTTTCCTAAAGAATAGGCGAGACCATGAGCTCAAGGCAGTTCTAGGTGCACTTTGACAGCTGCCGGTAGAATTTTTTTCCCCGCGGTGGCGCCTCTCAGTTTGCATTGACAGCAGAAGATATGCGCTGGGAGCAAATGAAGATTTAATTATTTTGAGTTGAAGCTCACGTCTGACTCACAAGTTCCTCAGAAGATATGCGCTGGGCAGTTGGTATTCTAGATTAGGGGTTAGCGATTCGTTAAGACCCACTGGGGACTGAAAAGGCAGTCCTTTGTGTTGTATATAGTTTAAAGCAAAGTAATGCCAGATGTGAGAGGTGGTTTCTTTTCACCTGTTGTTTTGGTTGAAAAAAATCATCTGGTTGCTTGGGAATAAGAGCTAATGTACGTCCTGCTCTGGGGTTATCACATTCTTTTTATTGTCACTGTAGCTTTGTGTTGTGAAAATAAAATCATGCTGGGCACAAGCCGAGGCAAAGGGGCTCAGGGTAGTCCTGCCCACATCCTGGGACGTCCACTGATCGAGAGCACAATCTTTTGTAACCCCAGCCTCCTAGGAGGAATGTACTATCCCTTCTCTTCAATGCAATGAAACGCAAAGATAAAATAAAAAATAAAATCATGCTTTGTTTCCAGCGCCAAGGTTTAAGCAATGTCTTGAATTTGATCAGCTAGAAGAACTAATATGTGCAACGAATTCTGCTCACATCCACTTAAAATCAACAACAGTGCTATGCCTTTTCTTCTGTATGAATACCGAATCAAACCATAAACAAGGCTTTATGAACAGCTGAAACACCAAATTGACACAGAATATTATTAGAGCCTGCTGTTTGCATTTGCAGCAAAAACAATCTGAAGAACGATCACACCATTTGCACTAAAGGAAGAAAAATCTTCACTTTTCTTTTTGCAGGAAATCTTCCATTTTCCAATCTTAGTCCATAAACTGATTAATCAGTTCGTGAGGAGGAGGTAGAATCCGAACAACTGAAGACAAGCCCATCCTCAGCACCTGAAGTGCCAGTGCCAATCAATTAAAAGAAAAGCGCTATTGTGAATTGTATTGAACCATCGTGTTGCTCTTTCTTGAGCAGAAGAATGCCATGAAGTTACTACTCCCTCCGTTTTTAAATATAAGTCTTTTCAGATATTCCAACAAGTGACTACACACGGAGCAAAATGAGCGAATCTACACTCTAAAGTATGTCTACATACATCCGTATGTTGTAGTCCATTTGAAATGTCTAAAAAGACTTATATTTAGGAACGGAGGGGGTACAAGATATGCAGACATGCACAAACATCATGTTTCATGATTGAATCAAGCGTTTATTATCGCTTAATATCTCAAACATGCACAAACTTGATGACCAAGGTAGTTTATCGAACTCATGCTCTCAGAACAAGTCATGGAGTTGGGAGGGTAGAATGTTTAGGTAATTATTGCCTTGCTCATAGCCGAACATGGAAGCACTTGCAGCAAACAAAAGCATAAGAAAAAATTGAAAAGGGATGCTAGTGGTGAGCTGCAACAGCAGGAGCTCCTTCGGCTTCTTCCTTGGCCTTGCGAGCAGCAGCTCTTATCTGACGTTGCTCCTCCTTGTAGATCCTGTTCCTGCGTTGGAACTGCAGTAGAAGAAATAACAAATGTTAAGTTCACGATTTCACTATCAGCTTACAATGATTCATAAAATCACCCGGCACAATGAAATGGAAGTGCAGAATAATATGAGTTCAGACTGTCATCTTATCTAGCACCCGAAAGTACTTCAAAACAATGAATGGACCGAAGCTGGTTCTAAGGTATTCTTTTTGCCAGGAAAATGGTTCTAAGGAATCGGTGTATTATCCCTTTGAAATAAAACATAAAATTCTTATATAATCCCATCACACATGGCAGGATGTAACAGATACTCCCTTTGTAAAGAAATATAAGACCTATTAGTGATCTAAACGATCTTATATTCTTTACAAATGGAGTACTTGAGTATAATTACCTTTTTTTTGTTCTACTAGTCACATCCTAGAATCAGCAATTGTCCTAATTAGTTTATCCCATCACCATGTCAGACACTGATGACTTCCCGATTAAGATAGGACTGCATCAGGGGTCAGCTTTGAGCCCTTATCTTTTTGCATTGGTGATGGATGAGGTCCCAAGGGATATACAAGGAGATATCCCATGGTGTATGCTCTTTGCGGATGATGTGGTGCTAGTTGACGATAGTCGGACGGGGGTAAATAGGAAGTTAGAGTTATGGAGACAAACCTTGGAATCGAAAGGGTTTAGGCTTAGTAGAACTAAAACCGAGTACATGATGTGCGGTTTCAGTACTACTAGGTGTGAGGAGGAGGAGGTTAGCCTTGATGGCCAAGTGGTTCCCCAGAAGGACACCTTTCGGTATTTGGGGTCAATGCTGCAGGGGGATGGGGATATTGATGAAGATGTGAACCATCGAATCAAAGCCGGATGGATGAAGTGGTGCCAAGCTGCCACAAAAGCTAAAAGGCAAGTTCTACAGGACGGCGGTTCGACCCGCAATGTTGTATGGCGCTGAGTGTTGGCCAACTAAAAGGCGACATGTTCAACAGTTAGGTGTGGCGGAGATGCGTATGTTGAGATGGATGTGTGGCCACACGAGGAAGGATCGAGTCCGGAATGATGATATACGAGATAGAGTTGGGGTAGCACCAATTGAAGAGAAGCTTGTCCAACATCGTCTGAGATGGTTTGGGCATATTCAGCGCAGGCCTCCAGAAGCTTCAATGCATAGCGGACGGCTAAAGCGTGCGGAGAATGTCAAGAGAGGGCAGGGTAGACCGAATTTGACATGGGAGGAGTCCGTTAAGAGAGACCTGAAGGATTGGAGTATCACCAAAGAGCTAGCTATGGACAGGGGTGCATGGAAGATTGCTATCCATGTGCCAGAGCCATGAGTTGGTTGCGAGATCTTATGGGTTTCACCTCTAGCCTACCCCAATTTATTTGGGACTAAAGGCTTTGTTGTTGTTGTTGTTGTTGTTGTTGTTGTTGTAGTAGTTTATCCCATCACCAGAAGCACAATTTCAGCGACCATCCTAAGAGATGATTGCACAAAAGACTCCGATACACAACCCTTTACAATACGCTTATCAATGTTGACTGCAACACGCAATGAAATGGAGCATGTAAGAACTCCGACCTAATTTGTCAAGCCTACAATGGGTTAAAGGATCCCTGCGCAATCCTACTTTGCCCGAACACGGCTACATCGAATCGATTCAGAATGTCGATGGTTCACAAGTAGGCTACATTGACGACGGAATATAACAAATGAACACATGACAATATCGACATGAACCCTCCAAGTTCGAGAACACATCGGGAACAATCGATTTCTCTCTGTATATCGATACTGCCACGAAAGACCGGAGATGCCTGAAATTCCGGAGTGGCTCGCCTACGTACGAATTACACGAGGCCCCGGCGACAGATCTAGGTAGCCGCCGGCCAGCCGATGCGGCGGCAGATCAGACGAGGAAGGATAGATCTCTATCCATCTAGGCGTGGGGAGGAAGGGGGGAAGAAGGATGGGTACCTCCTTGGAGTGGTGGAGGCACTCGAGGTAGTCCTCGCGGAGGAGGCCGCAGTCGGAGGGCTGGCGGCAGCGGCTCATGCACGAGCTGAAGTCCAGCCAGAAGTCGTAGCACCGGCCCTTGTTCCCGTTGATGCCCCACCCGGACGCCATTGCCTCTTCTTCTTCTCCGCCGTCGACCTTGGCAGCCTCTTCTTCTTCTCTCTCTCCGGTGGTCAGTCACGATTTCCCTACACTGCTCTCCCTCTCTCTCTCTCTCTCTCTCTCTCTCTCTCTCCGCCTTCCTTCCCCTCACCAGACAATGTTGGCCCACGTACCATTCCCCCCTCTCATGGAGTCACGATGTCTCTACCGGGCCTCGCGTTCGGCTCTGGGCCTCCAGTACCCGGGTATCCCCAATGGCCTCGCGTTCCCCAATTCCAAGTACCCAGCATCCCCTAAAAAAAAGCAACCCCTAAACCAAAAAGTCACCCAGCAAAGGATTTTCTACCGTCAGTTGGGTGTCTTGAGAGATTGTAAACAAAAAAGGTGTCTTGAGATGTTATTCTTTGCTGGGTGACGCTGGCTAGAGATTGTAAAGGATTTTCTACAGCTAGGAGATCCGGGCTTTCGAGATTTGAAGATCTTTAAGTTGGCTTTGCTTTCTAGGCAATCCTTAAGAGTGCTGCACGGACCAACTCCCCTTGGCGCAAAAATTCTCAAGTCGATATACTATCCAGCATGCTCTATTTTGGAAGCTGAACTAGGGCCTCATCCATCACAGATCTGACGCGCTATTCTTGATGGACGTGATATTATGGCTAAAAGAATTATTAGGAGGATTGGCACAGGAGAGAGCAAAAATATTTAGCTCATAATTGGATCCCGCGGAGCAGCTACAAAAGGCCGATTACTTCACTCGTTCAAAACCCACCAGAGTTTGTGGCCAAGCTCATAGATCCCACCTCTTCTTTTTTGGCGTGAGGAGCTGGTGTGCAGGGTGTTCATTCCCTTTGATGCTGATGAGATATTGAAGACCCCCGTGTGCGCTGGAAGAGTTGATGACTTTTGGGGCATGGAGTGAAGAGAGCAGGGTTTTTTTTCTGTGCGGTCCAATTACATGATGATTGTTTAAACAAAAATTAGCAGGGAGGATTGGTTGGAGCATAATGGTGGATCCTCTAGTACTGAGGCACAAGGTAAAAATTGGACCTTGTTTTGGAAAATCAGTGTCCCATCAAAGCTTAAAGTGTTTGTATGGCGGTTAGCACAACAGTACATCCCTACGGGCGAGCTTCTTCACCACCGAAATATGGCCAATACCCCCGTGTGCATCCAGTGTGGACAAGACAACACTTGTCATGCTTTGCTCGATTGTTTTGTTTCATGGCTAGGAGAGTTTGGGCGCTCTCATCAGAGGAACTACTAGAAAGACAATTTAGTACAAGAAAGTGCCAATTTAAAAATGAAGGCAACCTCATTATGCAGAGTGGTCTAGCGCCACTTAGCCCACTTTTGCTCTAAACTTTCGTTCTTTGACAAGAAATTATACGAAACGAAACACAATTCATTGAGAAAAATAATGTTTACACAACAGTTTTTCTTTCACATTGTCTATATATTATGCTACTAGTTTGGAATTTGTGTAAACCTATCTTATGCTGAAATCAATCTGCAGGCCATAGTATCCCTTGCTGTGGCGCTTATTCAGCAGTAGCAACACAAAATCCCACTTGTTATCTTTATTCACAAAGGGAAGCGGATCGGTACCTCCTCAAAACAAACATAGCCAACAGTCGAACCACCAAAACCAGGACCCCCCCTGTTAGCATGTGTCCTCCCTACGCGGGGACGCTCTTAATTCGATTAGAAAAACTAGGGCACACTGGTAAATACAGTGTCGCATATCGACGGTAGATGGCAACACCTTCACTCTCAATTCAGAATTTTGTGCAGATCCCTTCCTTCTTTTGTGGTAGTACAAAATAAGCTAGCCTTGGCCGGGTTCTTTTGTTCCGCGCCATCTGGACATCAGAGAAACTAGACCAAACATCTGCATTCAGAGAGAACCCAATGTCCATCCAAATGTTCGGGAAATTCGTATTTGCATGGATTTTCTTTTATGAGCAATGCAGATCAAAGCATGCAGGTGACCTTATTTGTCCCATGTAGTTAGTTGTCAATCTTGAAGGAGGTAGTCAAGCCAGCGTCACCTTCTTGCCTTTCGACTCTCTAGCCTGCATAACATTCTTTCAGTAATTGTGCAAGAAATATCACGTTAAAAAGATAGTTATTGCAGGTGAATCATAAGGGGATGATTCAAATATTCAATCCGGAAATATGTAGTATGGATACTGTGAAATTGGGTAACAACTAGCACCTTCGTGGAAAGGGACTTCCTGGACGACACAAATTCGCCAAACTCCTTATCGTACCCCGACTTATCATCAGCTGGTGTAGAAGGTCTAGCCTTCATAGCAACAGACATGAGAAGTTCTTTGCTGATACACGGTTCTCTTTCCGGGATACCATCCTGCCTGCTGTCCAGAACTTCATGAACCGCTGCCAACCCAGCATCTGTTATAATAGCCGCAAGATCAGCACCAGTAAATCCTTCAGTCAAGGAAGCAACATCTTCCAAACTGGCATCACTTGCCAATGAAACCTGAGACCAACAGAAGACACAAGAACGAAGCCAAAATTAAGAAGAATGTAGATGCAGAGATAAGTGAACGTAGTATTCTGTGCTGAAATTGCTCATAAAACGAGAGAAACTACATAACTGACCAAATACTGAAATAGAAAGTACTCCCTCCGTTCACAAATATAAGATGTTCCAACTTTTTTTTTCTGAATTGGATGCATATAGACACGTTTTAGTATGTTTGTTCACTCATTTTAGTCTGTATGTAGTCCATACTGAAATAGCCAAAACATTTTATATTTGTGAACGGAGGGAGTAATTATGAGGTATAATTTTAGGGGTACAAGATTTACATAGAGAAACTGAGGGTACATCCTCTCTACTCTATTGAGAAATGTTTTTTCTAATCTAGGAGTACTCCCTCAGTTCACAAATATAAGATGTTCTAACTTTTTTTCTGAATTGGATGCAGACACGTTTTAGTATGTTTGTTCACTCATTTTAGTCCGTATGTAGTCCATATTGAAATATCCAAAACATTTTATATTTGTGAACGGAGGGAGTAATTATGAGGTAAATTTTTAGGGGTACAAGATTGACATAGAGAAACTGAGGGTACATCCTCTCTAGTCTATTGAGAAATGTTTTTTCTAATCTAGGAGTACTCCCTCCGTTCACAAATATAAGATGTTCTAACTTTTTTTTTCTGAATTGGATGCATATAGACACGTTTTAGTATGTTTGTTCACTCATTTTAGTCCGTATGCAGTCCATATTGAAATATCCAAAACATTTTATATTTGTGAACGGAGGGAGTAATTATGAGGTATATTTTTAGAGGTACAAGATCTACATAGAGAAACTGAGGGTACATCTTCTCTAGTCTATTGAGAAATGTTTTTTCTAATCTAGGAGCAAAAACAAACTCATGAATAGTACACCTGAAAAACTAGATAGAAAATTGCTGATGTTCCAATAACTGGTGAATAACCAATATGACACTCCCTCCGATCCAAATTAATTGTCGCAGCTTTAGTACTGTACTAAAGTTGCACTAAAGCTGCGACAATTAATATGGATCGGAGCGAGTAATAAATTTTGCCGTAAAAGATCATACAGAAAAGGACAACATGACAGAACAAACAATAAAACTAACAATGCATTTTAAATGAAATCTCACCGTCCTAGAGTGCACTTTCAGAATTTCTACACGCTCATCCCATCGAGGAAAATCACAAAAGACAAGACGATCGAATCTTCCAGGGCGCAACAGTGCCGCATCAATTAATTGTGGTTTGCTGCACATAACAAAATTAGCAACCCATCAGAAAATGGAATGCAATAAAGTAAGCATTTGAATAAACAAATCCTCATTGGTAAAAACCACAGCATTTCATCCTATGCTCACTGAAATAATGAAGACTCAACCACAGAAGGAAACATAGGACAAAAGGATAGACTGACAGAGATCACAATCCAAAAGTAGAGACTGCAATCTGTTTTGCTTTGAGTGTTTGAGAACTAACCTTGTAGCAGCAAATACAAATACTCCAGTCAAGGTTTCCACACCATCTAGTTCAGTTAAGAACTGCATAAATACAATTAGAACAACACAGATCACGGCAAGAAAATAACTAGATAATGTTCTGCCTTTTTTGTTACTACTAAAGACTCACCTACTGAAGTTGAGTAGCAGCAAAGGCAGTTACTTACCTGATTGACAACGCGATCAGAAACTCCTGCACTATGTGTTCCTCGTTGGGGTGCAATGGAGTCAAATTCATCAAAAAATAGTAAGCAAGGTGCTGCCGCAGCAGCCTTTGCAAAAAAGTCACGAACCTGGAATCAACTCATTAATATCAGAACATGGTGATCTCAGTGGTCTTTTGCAACACAAAGAGTAACTATATTCAACAGTAAGATAGGTTTGAGCAATACAAGGCGCAGCGAAATATCGTGCTTTCACGTCACTTTCTTCTAATACAAAAAGATGTGCTTTTAGAAGCGTATTCTAGAAGAAAAATAAGGAAAAAAAATCCCAAGTATCCTTTATATATGTGCATGAAACTAGAAAAGGGCAAAGACCAGAATCAGATGACACAGTTAAAAAAGAGAGTTCCTTACAGATTGCTCAGAAGAACCAATGTACTTATTCAACAGCTCTGGGCCCTTGACTGAAATGAACCGCAGAGAACAAGCTGCAGCCGCAACCCTCACAATATGTGTTTTACCGCATCCAGGTGGTCCATAGAGGAGGATGTTCGACCGCATCCGTACAGGTGCCTTAGTAAAGACGTTTGGGTATTTTGATGGCAATTCAAGAGTCTATAAGGAGAAAAATAAATATAAGTAGGACCATCTTATTATACAGGTAACAAAATGAAGGAGTGTAGAAGATAGTTAGTTGACCATGAGAAACCAATGTCAATGTTCATTAAAAAATTGTTCTAAACTGGCTTATTAATGCCTTGCACAATCCCTTTGAATACAACAACAATGTTCACTGTAATGTATCTACAGTCAGTACATTTCAACGTCCCCAGAAGTCAGAAGAAAAGGCAACTTTTATATTACCGCTAAGGTCCTCAACAGTTTAGTTTCAGACGTTGGCGCACGGATAATTTGTATGTTCCGTTAGCTATGGGTATTCATCCCCTGAACAATGACCATCGATACCCTAATGGAATTAGTACCAGTCATCATATCTTAAAGCTCAGGTTACAATATAGAAATTAGTGAAACTTTTACAGCCAAGAAGATTCGGCGTTGTGAGCTCCTCCAAGTGGCATTATGTTTAACATACGCTGATAGAAATAATTTGAAGAAGTCAAGAAATGTGCACCTCTTTAATAATAGTTACTGCTTCATTAAGCCCTCCAACATCTTCCCAACCACCATTATTACCATCAGGAGCATATTTCCTAAGATCACGCATGGCAACAGGAAGGAAGTCATGCAGCGCCTTCAAGAAGTCTTCCTTCACCAGCGTTGGGTTTACAGAGTTCAAACAGGCAGAAGGAAGGACAAAACGAGAGGCAGCAGCGTGCACAGCCCTATCAACCAGAATTCCCTGGAATACAGTGGTATACATATATGCATAAGCTGCAGATTGTTCACAAAACACATCACATACATCACAATTTACCTGGTAGACCTACTCCTATCCAAATAAAATTTATGTCCCCCAAAATTGCAGCAATAATACAAATAATAATATGATAAGGTGCTCTATGACAAGCATGTTACATGATTGAGCTACAAGTATACTCTGATTATAAGAGAAATTACAAATTCTATTTTTGGACATGCTTGTCGATACCAGATAGTCAATAAAGAGCAGTTGCATGATAAAAGGAAACATTACCAAGTCATATGCATCATAGCCATCACATTTTGACGCTATCTCTGAAATAACTTCCTCAGAACACTGTAACTTATGCTCCTCAACTTGATGTTTCAATAGTGCTTCACGCTCAGGGATGGCAAGAGCACGGAGTTCAACGTGGAAATCGAATCTCCCTGTGGAATTTCTTATTAGTTCGTCAGAAGTTGTTGATGCAAAACCAGACTAGAAGGAAAGTGAGGAAGAAAATAACCAGATGAAGTCAGCTCTTGAGGAAGACTCTGAAGTGATTGAACTGAAGCCATCAGTGCAATAGGTCCATATCCACATGCATTACGACTTTTATCCTACCGGGAATACAGGGTAAAGCTAAGCAAGTAAGGCATACGAGTACTCTTGTAAAACAAGAGCAGCCTACCATATTAAGATGGCAGTTATACAACTTAATTTTTACATATCATAACAACGTAAATAAGGAAAAATATGATAACACCTGCTTACCTTGTACTCGTCCAGGATATCAGTCAAGTATCTTACTAACGAATCAGAGGAACTGGACGATTGGGATACTTGAGGATCTGAAGAGACTGAAATTACATTGTCTAGATCGTCAAATATGATGATAGAAGGTGAATGAAGCAAAGCTTCAGAAATGCTCTCTTCAATTGCTTGCCTTGTCTCCTTAGCCTTGCCAATTGCAAGTTTGGAACAATCCATATATATTCTGCTCTTAACAACAAAATCCACCTTTCATTGATATATTCTTAGGTGCAATGATCATTATTTCAAAAGAAAAAACTCAGTTTCTTGTAAAGAGTGGCTTACATGTGTGCCAGTATCTCTTGATGGTCTTCGAAGTATTTTGCAGCAGCCCGTGTCAAAGCAGTTTTCCCAGAACCCTGAAACAGAACATAAAGTTAAACAAATTCGAAAAGGAAAAAAAAAAACATAACCCCGAGCTCAAATTAATTTCGAAATCACAGAAAAGTTATGTCAATACAGATGTAAAATTTCACAAGAGAAACTGGGTATCATTACGTACTCGAGGCCCATGGACAAGAACATATCCAGGAAAGGGGAGCTTTAGCCTGTTAAATAACCTCAGAGCAGTTGAAGACACGAGCACGGATAGTCCTACAAAGAGGAAAGCATGCAAATCATGAAGTAAAGAACAAGATTAGCAATATTTCTAAGTATCTAAAAAATAAAATTCAAAAAAAGTAAACATTTGCACGTTCAGTGGAGAAAGAAAATACTTTTTGTCACATCCGACATTGCATTCTCCATCCAACCTAACGAAGATCGAGTCAGCTTAAAAGCATTGTTGAAGCCATCGTCCACTACAGAATCAAATGATAAAGCTTCACCCAGCTCCAACCTCCCGAAATTCAATTCCAAGTTTTCTAAATCATCAGTTGGGGCTTTCCAAGTAATCTCAACATTGCCTTGTGAATTGTTGTAACCAGGGTTTTCAAAAGTAATTGTTAACAGGTAGAGAAAATCAACTCCTCTGCTTAGTTTCCCATCTACCACTTCAAAATGGATCAAAACTTTGGCTGGTAAAACTACTGAACTTATCTCAGAATTTTCAGCATGAAAGGCCATTTCTTTAAGTTGCCCAATAAACCAATGCTTAATAAGTACCTTCTGTTCTGACATGGATTCAGAAATACTATCAGCATCTGTACTCAGAAGATGCTCATTGTTAGGAGCTTTCTGAAAAAAATTGCCATTTTCTGAAGGAATACTGGTGTTCCTCCAAGTGTCCTTTTCATGACCGCCTAAATCGCTGTTATCATGCACATATTTTTCGTGCATACTGAAATGTAATGGACACATTTTCATTATAGGCTCATCCTTCTTGACATTAGCAGTGTATTTCTTCACATAAACCCCTGGAACAGACAAACACCATTTCAGATAATTGCAAAGTAAGCAGCAGAGAAGATGCAACAATAGACTGGCAAAATGGCTATTGAGAAATGCTTCAATTTGTAACCATAATTCATAGATTAAAACTGGATAACTCTTGGTATATGGAAGAAAAAATCTGGCCTGTGAACTCACATGAATGTGTGTCTGCACTTATAAAGTGACGAATAGAGTAGGGAAGCATAACATGTCCTTTAGCAACAGAGTCTGAGAATAAGACATAGACAACTACTTCTCGGGTCCTTTTGGGTACTGAAACACCCTTCTTTTGTGCAGCTTCTTTGCCTTGTTCAATAAGCCCCTTAGGCGATGATTTAGATGAAATAGTGACCAACTGGAGATTACCGAATGAAGTCCTTGCAGCTGTATCTGGATGTATCAGCACAGCATAGCTCAGAACCACCCCCAGCTCGATGCCCTTAGATTTAAATTTATGTGCATACTTTCTATCTGCTGCTTGCACACGCAAGAGTGCCTTTGTTTCGACCTGTTCCTTCAATGAACCTTGCTTTTGCACATCTTGATATTTCTCTTTACGTTTTTTGGGTGCCACGGCAACTTCAGTTCCCGGCACAAGTTGAACTGAAAAATGGGCACAATAGATAACTTGAAATAAGGAGTAGCAGTAATTACAGTATACAGTACAGTGCAGCAAAGAAACTTCAAGCCATATGATGCCCTAGAGGCTAGAACTATACATAGGATCTCTTGAGAGGATATTACATTAGCTACAGTCATGTGCAGTACTAGTGCACTAGAGAAGCTACAAAGCGTTGTCTGTAGAGAAAAGATAATTGCAATAGTTTACCTAGTTATAGAGACTAAATTTGAACACAATAACAGTGTTCAGAAATTATACAGCATACCCTGCTTATTCTGATACAATTTTAATCAGGGCATTGCTATCTCGCGCGCGAGCGTCCAAACGCTCGGTTTCCGACAGGAGACCTTCTCCCAAAATGGAAAGTGTGCAGTGCATTCTTGATTGCCTTAGGATTAGTTGAAGGATTAATTTAGAATGCCCACTCCACTCCCCTGAAATTCAGAAGGGGGGGGCGATTAAATGTAGATTAGGTGGGCCTGCTTACCATAATAACCTACACGTTGACCGCGGCATGCGCGGAGCGCTTGCGTATGTAGTACTTGGTGTAGGCCGCTCCCATGCAAAAGGAAGTGGATCCTGTGCATTTAATGCTACTACCTGTTGGAAAGCTGACAATGGCCTGTGTATTGGTTCGAGCGTTGGCACGCGCGGCCGCAAAAGAGTCATTTCGTTTTAATGAACTAGCATAATACATTTTGTTTATAAGAGATGAGATGATAATTGGAATATTTTGATATTTCACTGAAGTATACATAATCTTGACACTGTACTAGTTTGCAAACCTTTTAAGGCCATGCCCAATGGGGGAGACTTAGCCCGGGCCCCAGGTTCAGATTCCTGACAGATTAGTAGTTGCCCAGTTAAATCCCGGTGTCAGGTCGTGCACCGGCACAAAACTATGCACCAGTCGCTTGGTCCTTTTTCCTCCCGCACCAAGCGCCTAGGTTGTTTAGTTAGCACATGTAATTAGCATCCAACATGAAAGCTGGAGTGCTTAGATGCTCTTTTAATTTATGATATTTTAATCTATAAGCATCTATACAAGCGTCTAGCATTGTAGATGCTCTAAGGAGCATCAAAATGCTGCAATAAGATTTTGTGCAATTTAAGTTTTGGGCTAATGCTTGGTTCCAGATAACATGAAACCTCACAAACCATTAACATACTTGGGGATGGACAGAAGATACTGACATGCTCAATTTGCTTTCTCCAAGAACACACTTGATACAAGAAAAATCATGAAAACAAGATCCTTTCAGTGTAAAGTAATTTATAAGAAGTGATTTTTTTTTGCGAGGCACACATCTAAAAGGCTACTTTCTTACCAAGTGCACACAAGCCTCCCTAAAAATGTACATCATATGACTTAATCTAGAAAAAAATAGGAAGATGAAATTACAACATATGATTTTACATGGGCATTGAAAGCCGCATACGTTCAAAGGATGTAACAGTATCGTGCAAGTGAATGGAGGGGGGGGGGGGGGGCATACCAACTGACTTCTTGGGACAAGATGAAACCACAACAAACTTTACAATATTATGGCCATCCAACCACAGCGGAAATTTCATGCCCTCATAAACAATACCGACCTAGTTTGAAGAACAAAATTGAAATTTTACGGATTAGAACTGAAAATGGATTTGTAAATAAGTAATACAGAAACACTTAAGTGCATTGTACAGATGATTTAATTCATTGTAAGACCTGAATTAACAGTTGGTGTAGCATATGATTAAGAGAAATAATTTGCTGCAGAACTTATAACTTCACTAGGTTTTAATGGCAGATGAAATCAGCAAGCACAGCAAACAAACCAACTACTAAAGAAGACAGATAATACCTGCTGCAAAATCGTTTCTTCAGCCAAATCAGCACGGCTCTCTAGTATCTCCCAATCATCCTCACTAAAGGGCTCTATACTGACCGAGTCAGCTCTGGTCAGAGAGCGAGCTACACTGAGTTGAGCTATTGTTCCATCAGGCAATGAAATGCACTCTGCTAACTCCTGTGCAACCTGCAAGGCTCCACCATTTGATGTCATACTGCAAATATCTGGAGCATATTTTTTCTTTTATATAATGTATAGAAACGTGTTTAAGGTAAACAAATCAAGGGCAAATCATAGATGATCGTTACAATTCTGCACAAGGGATAACCAGTTTACAACAAGTACTGGATTGGATTGACAACAAGTAGACAAATCTCGATGATTCTGATTCCATGCAACCCCAACAGCGACCCATCAAACAGTTAAGTAAAATTCCATAATTCTCTCCACGCAGGGATCTTGTTTTCATGACTTTTCTTGTTCTTAGTACACAGACATACTAAGACGGAGACCTCAGATCCACGAAGAACAGAATTTACAATATTAAAGAAATTGAAACGACTTAACGGAATCTCAATAAATTTGATCCCCAAAACCTCCGAAGCAAGCATCAGTTCAGTGAAACGTAGCAGTAAATTCCGACTCCTGGAGGCTCTATCTAACCAACCAGATGCCATGGCTATCAATTCATACTAGGGATGAAGGAGTCACTCGCCTCGATGGCACGGGATCGGGACGCGGCGCCGGACCAGGCGAGGGACCACCGTGCGCCGGCGGCCGCGCGGAGGTCGAGCGCGAGGACGGGCGGGAGGTCGCCTGAGGCGGAGGTGCGGGAGAGGGCCTCGATGAGGTGGAGCGGGAGCGCGACGAAGCAGCTCCGGGCACCGCCCACGACGCGCACCTCCACCTCCATCCCACCACCACTCGCCATGGCTCGCCTTGCCCTTCTTTTGGACCTCGACTCTTCTTCTGTTCGGATGGTCAAACAAAAGTCAACCGTTCTCTATTTCCGAGGAGGGAACTACAGTAATTTCGAACACATGAATTTCAACAGGGTGCCAAAATAATATTATTTCTCGAGAAACCCGCAGAAAAAAAATCAATTAAGAGAAGTAGATTTGCATTTACAATATACATGCACGTGTAAAAAGCGACGCATCAACTTCCCGCATAAGATACGATGCACATGCACACAGGAGAATATCTACCATAACTTTTTCTGCAACCTAGTGATGTGTTTATCCACCACATAACTAGACGAGGTGACGGCTCGCATCCAAGCCTTGGCGTTTGATGGAGTCACAAGGAAAGCCTACCAACTTTGATTTATGTTCTTAGTTGATACACCAAAATATGGTAGTGGGATGCCCAACTCAATATTTAATGTTTTTTCACACCTCCTGAGAAAAAACGCGGTCTCTGCTAAGGTGGGGCGTGGTCTCAACATTTGAGAGACTCCTTGTTATCGCCATTTCAAATGAACCCTCAATCTATTTTGCCAAGCTTATTTCATGGCCACGTCGATATAGGGAATGGTTGACACGTGGTAAGTTGTAGATGCCATGATGGCTTATTCAACGGGAACTACCCTCCCACGATGTGTCGGAATCGTTTACCTTCATTCTTAGAATCTCTGAAAGTCCACTTGCGCATGTGCCTGAAAGGCAAAGGGGAGCCCGAATATTTTCCAAGGAAACCTGCCAACTTTGCAGGGGAGGTGGTGATAAGGTCATCAATATCAAGGCCCTCACATTTGATTGGAAAATCTTTTTCTTTCATAAGTTCGTCTGCAAGAGCAGCATCACCGGAAGCAGAGACACATGAAAGGGCACCTTATGTCCTATTGGGTTTTGGTAATTGACGACAAGGAAATTAAAACGACTAGTGTTTTCAGGTCCATTTTAAGGAAAATGGTCCTCATTGATGAGTGGAAACATCATTGGTGATCCTTAGTTTCTGTGTTACTAAGTGGTTGTCTTTTTCAAGCTCATAGCATGTAGGACTTTGCACTACTAGGGAAAACCTATACACATAACTTTAGCAGCAGCGCGTGTTAAAAAGGCACGCTGGTGCTAAGTAGCAGTAGCGCGCTGATGTAAACGGCACTACAGATACAGATACAGTTGTAGCAGTAGCGCGCCTGAAGATAAAAGCGCTACTACTAAAATTCCCACGACTTAGCCGATAGGCTACACATAGTAGTAGCGATCTACGTCAAACCGCGCTACCGCTACTTGCTTTGTAGCAGCGCGTTTACGCTGAAAGGCGCTACTGCTAAAGGAAATAGAATTAAATGGAGAGCAAATAGAAAAGTAAATGAAAATGAAAAAAATAGAAAAAGGTGAAAGGAAAAAAATAAAATGTAAAGAAAAATAAATGAAAAGGGGAAAAAAGAGAAAGGAATAGCAGTAGCGCGTATCGAGGAACGCGCTGTAGCTAGCTTAGCAGCAGCGCACTTCCTGGAACGCGCTACTGCTACTTCTAACTTAACTGCGCGGTTCGTTCTTCCACACGGCCACTTCCCCCAAATCCAACTCCTCCGTTGTCGCCGTCGTCGCCCGTCGGCCACCGCGCGCTCTCCCGTCGCTCTCCGCACACCCTCAACGCCGCCCCCGACCCCGACCTCGACGCCACCCCCGACCTTGACGCCGCCCCCGACCCTGACCTCGACGCCGCCCTCCGCCGCGCGCCCGAGCCCCGACCCCGACCTCGACGCCGCCTGCCCCTCCCTCGCCGCAGGCACTTGAGGTGAGCACGCCTGCTCCTCCCCCTCCCCTACCTCTGCCTAGGGTTCTTCAAATTTTAGTTGCATCAAATTAGTTAGGGTTCATCTATGGGTGGAAACGAATCGGATGCGGATGTTATTGGATACGGATGTGGCTTGGATGTTTTCTTACATGATGAATAAACACTATTGTAATGCATAATAAAATGAGTAAAATTTGACCACTTATTTCACTTTTAAGTTGGATAATTGGAATATCCGCTACCACTTTCCACCCCTAGGTTCATCAAATTAGATGGTAATTAGGGCAGTAGTTCCTAGGTACTAATTAGTTAGTAAGAACTAGGTACTAATTAGGTACTAGTTTTTTTATAATAAGTTTATTTTTAGTAAGAACTAGTTGAATTAATAGAACTAGTTGAACATGTCACATTTGTTGTTATTTTTTTAGTTAAAGCAATTATTCCCGCATCGACGTCGACGATGCATATCCCGCATCCTCATCGTCGTCGACTCGGCGGAGGACACCTGCTTGACCAGATGGGCCATGTCCGGGACTGGGCTCCGCCGGGCTGGTACTCGGAGGCGCTACCTACCGGGGGGCGCAGCTTGGTGAGGAGTCAGCCCGTCGTTGACCCGAACCTTCTTTGGTGGCGGTCGCGTGGGCCAGTGACGGTCCAGAGGCTCGAGGACCCCGCGGAGGTGGTACGTCACCGTGTTAGTGAGGAGGACGCGCACGTCCGTCGCTACTTGTTTGCGTTGGAGCACAGGTTCTCCAATACCTGGCAGGTTCTCCAGGGATCTCACTAGAGCTATGATCCTGTGATGGTTCCTTCTCTTTGGGTGTCCACCGCCCGCGCCGATACCCGTCGTGCGCTAGGGTTTTAGTTGTATTAGTGATGTTATATGTATGATACTATTCGGGATGTATTAGTGATAATATTCGACGATGTATGGACGCATGAGATGATTTACTTTTGCTTATTGAATGCATGCTAATTTGAATACTTATTTATTTTATGATTTGGTTTTGCTTATTGAATGCTCATGTCAATATGAGTCCTATAAGATATTTTGAAATGTATATCTTGTGTTGCTCAAATAGGATATGTGCTTGCCCAAGTGGCCGGTCATGTTTGCAAGTTACACCTCCGAGTGGCCTATGTTTTGCTGAAGTGTTGATTCATTTCCGTTCCAGCAAATTTCAGGCGCTCGATATGTCCTATTTTAGCAAAGCTCATGCCGGATTTTTTCGTGAATTTTGGCATGACTTGTGCCAGAATATGTAGGAAATATCGAGTGCCCCGGATTTGTGTGTTGAGTATCCTGGTAGTTGCCTTCGATCGATTTTCAATTAATGTTTCAACTATGAACATAGGAAATGTCTGATGACGAAAAGGATTTCGGTATTTGTGAATACTACGAAGACGAGCGCGGCCTGTGCGACAGAATCTTCCTAGATGATGATAGCGCTTCAGCATCAAGCTGGACTAGAACTTCGAAGTGGATACAGTAAGTCACAACGACAAGTCTTTTTTCGTAATTAAGCATGACATTTGCTTCAACTTATAATTTAAATCTTTTACTATTCTACTAGCGTATTGATAACCCACAAGTATAGGGATCGCAACAGTTTTCAAGGGTAGAGTATTCAACCGAAATTTATTGATTCGACACAAGGGGAGCCAAAGAATATTCTCAAGTATTAGCAGTTGAGTTGTCAATTCAACCACACCTGGATAACTTAGTATCTGCAGCAAAGTATTTAGTAGCAAAGTAGTATGGAAGTAACGGTAATGGTAGCAAAAGTAATATTTTTGGGTTTTGTAGTGATTGTAACAGTAGCAACGGAAAAGTAAATAAGCGAAGAACAATATGTGAAAAGCTTGTAGGCATTGAATCGGTGATGGAGAATTATGCCGGATGCGGTTCATCATGTAACAGTCATAACATAGGGTGACACAGAACTAGCTCCAATTCATCAATGTAATGTAGGCATGTATTCCGAATATAGTCATACGTGCTTATGGAAAAGAACTTGCATGACATCTTTTGTCCTACCCTCCCGTGGCAGCGGGGTCCTAATGGAAACTAAGGGATATTAAGGCCTCCTTTTAATAGAGTACCGGACCAAAGCATTAACACATAGTGAATACATGAACTCCTCAAACTATGGTCATCACCGGGAGTGGTCCCGATTATTGTCACTTCGGGGTTGCCGGATCATAACACATAGTAGGTGACTATAGACTTGCAAGATAGGATCAAGAACTCACATATATTCATGAAAACATAATAGGTTCAGATCTGAAATCATGGCACTCGGGCCCTAGTGACAAGCATTAAGCATAGCAAAGTCATAGCAACATCAATTTCAGAACATAGTGGATACTAGGGATCAAACCCTAACAAAACTAACTTGATTACATGATAAATCTCATCCAACCCATCACCGTCCAGCAAGCCTACGATGGAATTACTCACGCACGGCGGTGAGCATCATGAAATTGGTGATGGAGGATGGTTGATGATGACGATGGCGACGGATTCCCCTCTCCGGAGCCCCGAACGGACTCCAGATCAGCCCTCCCGAGAGAGTTTAGGGCTTGGCGGCGGCTCCGTATCGTAAAACGTGATGAATCTTTCTCTCTGATTTTTTCTCCCCGAACACGAATATATGGAGTTGGAGTTGAGGTCGGTGGAGCTCCAGGGGGCCCACGAGGCAGGGGGCGCGCCCAGGGGGCAGGCGCGCCCCCACCCTCGTGGCAAGGGTGTGGGCCCCCTGGCCTTGATTCTTTCGCCAGTATTTTTTATTATTTCCAAAAATAATCTCCGTGGAGTTTCAGGTCATTCCGAGAACTTTTGTTTCTGCACATAAATAACACCATGGCAATTCTGCTGAAAACAGCGTCAGTCCGGGTTAGTTCCATTCAAATCATGCAAGTTAGAGTCCAAAACAAGGGCAAAAGTGTTTGGAAAAGTAGATACGACGGAGACGTATCAACTCCCCAAGCTTAAACCTTTGCTTGTCCTCAAGCAATTCAGTTGATAAACTGAAAGTGATAAAGAAAAACTTTTACAAACTCTGTTTGCTCTTGTTGTTGTAAATATGTAAAGCCAGCATTCAAGTTTTCAGCAAAGATTATGAACTAACCATATTCACAATAACTCTTAGGTCTCATGTTTACTCATATCAATGGCATAATCAACTAGCGAGCAATAATAATAAATCTCGGATGACAACACTTTCTCAAAACAATCATGATATGATATAACAAGATGGTATCTCGCTAGCCCTTTCTGAGACCGCAAAACATAAATGCAGAGCACCTTTAAAGATCAAGGACTGACTAGACATTGTAATTCATGGTAAAAGAGATCCAGTCATAGTCATACCCAATATAAATTAATAGTAATGGATGCAAATGACAGCGGTGCTCTCCAGCTGGTGCTTTTTAATAAGAGGGTGATGACTCAACATAAAAGTAAATAGATAGGCCCTTCGCAGAGGGAAGCAGGGATTTGTAGAGGTGCCAGAGCTCGGTTTTGAAATAGAGATAAATAATATTTTGAGCGGCATACTTTCATTGTCAACATAACAACCAAGAGATGGCGATATCTTCCATGCTACACACATTATAGGCGGTTCCCAAACAGAATGGTAAAGTTTATACTCCCCCTCCACCAACAAGCATCAATCCATGGCTTGCTCGAAACAACGAGTGCCTCCAACTAACAACAGTCCCGGGGGAGTTTTGTTTGCAATTATTTTGATTTGATTTGCATAAAGCATGGGACTGGGCATCCCGGTGACCAGCCATTTTCTCGTGAGTGAGGAGCGGAGTCCACTCCTCTTGAGAATAACCCGCCTAGCATGGAAGATACGGACAACCCTAGTTGATACATGAGCTATTCGAGCATACAAAACAGAATTTCATTTGAAGGTTTAGAGTTTGGCACATACAAATTTACTTGGAACGGCAGGTAGATACCGCATATAGGAAGGTATAGTGGACTCATATGGAATAACTTTGGGGTTTAAGGGATTGGATGCACAAGCAGTATTCCCGCTTAGTACAAGTGAAGGCTAGCAAAAGACTGGGAAGCGACCAACTAGAGAGCGACAACAGTCATGAACATGCATTAAAATTAATAAACATTGAGTGCAAGCATGAGTAGGATATAATCCACCATGAACATAAATATCATGAAGGCTATGTTGATTTGTTTCAACTACATGTGTGAACATGTGCCAAGTCAAGTCACTTGAATCATTCAAAGGAGGATACCACCCCATCATACCACATCACAACCATTTTAATAGCATGTTGGCACGCAAGGTAAACCATTATAAGCTCCTAGCTAATCAAGCATGGCACAAGCAACTATGATCTCTAATTGTCATTGCAAACATGTTTATTCATAATAGGCTGAATCAGGAACGATGAACTAATCATATTTACAAAAACAAGAGAGGTCGAGTTCATACCAGCTTCTCTCATCTCAGTCAGTCCATCATATATCGTCATAATTGCCTTTCACTTGCACGACCGAACGATGTGAATAATAATAATAGTGCACGTGCATTGGACTAAGCTGGAATCTGCGAGCATTCAATAAACAGGAGAAGACAAGGCAATATGGGCTCTTGGTTAAATCAACAATAATGCATATAAGAGCCACTTCAACAATTTAATCATGGTCTTCTCCTATCGACCCCAAAGAAAAAGAAAAGAAATAAAAACTATTTACACGGGAAAGCTCCCAATAAGCAAAAGAAGAACATGAAATCTTTTTGGGTTTTCTTTTTAATTATTACTACTACAGCAAGAAAGTAAACTAGCTAAAAGCTACAACTAGTTTTTTTGGTTTTCTTAAGGTTTATTAAACACACAAGAAGAAAGCATAAAAAGGAAAATAAACTAGCATGGATAGTACAATGAAAGAGTATGAGCACCGACAACTAGCAATGAGTGTGTGAACATAAATGTAATGTCGGTGGGAAATACGTACTCCCCCAAGCTTAGGCTTTTGGCCTAAGTTGGTTTATTGCCATGGATGGCCTGGCGGATATCCAAAGTTATAGTTGGGGTTGTACTGAGATGAAGAAGCCTCTGATTGCCACTGGTTGGCAATTACTTTCGGATCCCACTGGTAATTAGACTGTCGTGGAGGATCAAATTGTGGTTCCGGCTCTGACTCTGTGGCTGATGTAGGATTCCGGTACGCCTGGATGGTCGCTAGCGGAACGAGATACTGGCCTGCAGATAAATCAAACAAGGAAGGAGCAGGCGAGGTAATAGTCTCAGGGTGATGTTTATCAAATAACAGTTTGTATTTAAGCGCCCCTTCCCTATTCTTAACAATAAAGTCATGTGCTACCATACTCTTATAATCTAAATAAACAGTAGGCAGCAATTTTTCTTCTTTCTCATAGTGCCTAATAGGTATGTTATAGTATGCAGCGAGGCGCGAAGCATAGACACCTCCAAAGATGGGGCCCTTTGTACAGTTCAGACTTAACCGTTTGGCAATAATAGTGCCCATACTAACAGAGTCATCACGGAATAAAGCATGGAACAAAATAATAATATCAGGAACACTAAGGTTTCCACAGTTTCCGCGACCAATTAAGCAAGGACTAGCAAATATTGCAAAGTAGCGTAAAACAGGAAAATGTATGCTAGTGATTCTTGCATCGAAAACCTTCCTAGTTTCCCCTACAGTAATAGTATCAATAAACCCATCCACATCTCTACGATGTGGTTCCTCTAAGCTACCCTCGAAAGGTATTTTGCAAACCCTGCAAAATTCATATAGTGACATCTTCTTAATCACATCATATAAATGCAACTCTACTGAAGGAGGTGATTCCTTAGGATAATAGTAGAAGTTTTGCACAAAAGTATTGGTGAGTAAGAGATACTGTTCGATCTGGTCGTGAAGGAAGTCGGTGAGGCCCGCATTCTCAGCCAATTCATAAAAATCATCATAAATCCCGGCTGCTCTCAAGAAATCATCACAAGGCCATTCACACGGCCGAACTTCCGTGGTGCGAGGCAGATTATATTTGGGCCTCTCTGCTTCTTCACTTTGCTTTTCCTTCGAGCTTCGGCTCGATGAGCCCCTCAAAAATCTCTTCATCACTTTCTGAAAATTTCTGAAATTTTTAGTAACTTCAAATAAAAGTAAACCAAACTCAACAAAATTGATAGCAACTACTCCTACAAGTGCCTAGAGACTATATCATGCATTAGAACTACTTGGAACCATCTAAATTTGACATGCAAGCTCAAGAACATGGTCACCTAGGCAGCACAAATTTGCAATGAATAAAGCACTAGAACAAAAACTAATTGGACCAATGGAGGAGTCACATACCAAGGAACAATCCCCCAAAGCAGTTTTGTGAGAGGTGCTTTGAGCAAGGAGATCGAAAATCGCAGCAAAATGAGCTAGAACTCGTGCTTGAGCTGGATGGTGATTTTTTGGGAGGAAGAAGTGTGTGGGTGCAGGAATAAGTGGAGGGGAGCCACCATGGGCCCACGAGGCATGGGGGCACGCCCAGGGGGGTGGGCACGCCCTGGACCCTCGTGCCCAGGTGCTTGCTCCCCCTGCTGTGTTCTCAGTGCCAGATATTCTTAAATATTCTAGAAAAAATCATATTTCAATTTCGGGGCATTTGGAGAACTTTTAATTTCGGGGTATTTTTATATTGCACGGATAATTCAGAAAACAGACAGAAAATACTAATTTTACTTTATTTCAACTAAATAACAGAAAGTAAAAGGAGGGTACAGAAGGTTGTGCTTTCTAACTTCATCCATCTCATGCTCATCAAAAGGAATCCACTAACAAGGTTGATCAAGTCTTGTTAACAAACTCATTCGAATAACATGGAACCGGAGAAATTTCGAATAACACTATGTTACCTCAACGGGGATATGCACATCCCCAATAATAAGAGTATCATATTTCTTCTTGACAGTAGGAAGAGGAAATTCAAAACCTCCAAAAATAATCGATGGAATTTTTCCAATAGAATTGATACTGTGGACTTGAGGTTGTTTCCTCGGAAAGTGTACCGTATGCTCATTACCATTAACATGAAAAGTGACATTGCCTTTGTTGCAATCAATAACAGCCCCTGCAGTATTCAAAAAAGGTCTTCCAAGAATAATAGACATACTATCGTCCTCGGGAATATCAAGAATAACAAAGTCCGTTAAAATAGTAACGTTTGCAACCACAACAGGCACATCCTCACAAATACCGACAGGTATAGCAGTTGATTTATCAGCCATTTGCAAAGATATTTCAGTAGGTGTCAACTTATTCAAATCAAGTCTATGATATAAAGAGAGAGGCATAACACTAACACCGGCTCTGAGATCACATAAAGCAGTTTTAACATAGTTTCTTTTAATGGAGCATGGTATAGTTGGTACTCCTGGATCTCCTAGTTTCTTAGGTATTCCACCCTTAAAAGTATAATTAGCAAGCATGGTGGAAATTTCAGCTTCCGGTATTTTTCTTTTATTAGTAACAATTTCTTTCATATACTTAGCATAAGGATTCATTTTAAGCATATCAGTCAAACGCATACGCTAAAAGATAGGTCTAATCATTTCAGCAAAGCGCTCAAAATCCTCATCATCCTTTTTCTTGGATGGTTTGGGAGGAAAAGGCATGGGTTTCTGAACCCATGGTTCTCTTTCTTTACCATGCTTCCTAGCAACAAAGTCTCTCTTATCATAACGTTGATTCTTTGATTGTGGGTTATCAAGATCAACAGCAGGTTCAATTTCTACATCATTATCATTACTAGGTTGAGCATCGACATGAACATCATCATTAACATTATCACTAGGTTCATGTTCATTACCGGATTGTGTTTCAGCATCATAAATAGAAATATCATTAGGATTCTCAGGTGGTTCAGCAATAGGTTCACTAGAAGCATGCAAAGTCCTATCATTTTTCTTTTTCTTCTTTTTAGAGGAACTAGGTTCATCTATATTATTTCTCTGAGAATCTTGCTCAATTCTCTTAGGATGGCCTTCAGGATACAAAGGTTCCTGAGTCATTTTACCAGTTCTAGTAGCCACTCTAACAGCAAAATCATTATTCTCACTATTCAATTCATTGAGCAAATCATTTTGAGCCTTAAGTACTTGTTCTACTTGAGTGGTAACCATAGAAGCATGTTTACTAATGAGTTTAAGTTCACCTTTAACTCTAGACATATAATCACCCAAGTGTTCAATCATATAAGCATTTTGTTTTAATTGTCTACCAACATAAGCATTGAAATTTTCTTGCTTAACCATAAAGTTATCAAACTCATCCAAACATTGGCTAGCAAACTTAGTAGGAGGGATTTCAGCTTTATCATATCTATAGAGAGAATTTACCTTTACTACCTGTGTCGGGTTATCAAGACCATGTGTTTCTTCAATAGGTGATGAATTAAGATCATATATTTCTTGAACAGGCGGTAAATTAAGACCATGTATTTCTTCAATAGGAGGTAAATTCTTAACATCTTCAGCTTTAATACCCTTTTCTTTCATAGATTTCTTTGCCTCTTGCATATCTTCAGGACTGAGGAATAGAACACCCCTCTTCTTCGAAGTTGGCTTAGGAGTTGGTTCAGGAAGTGTCCAATTATTTTCATTGGTCAACATATTATTCAATAGGATTTCAGCTTCATCTGGTGTTCTTTCCCTGAAAACAGAACCAGCACAACTATCCAGGTGGTCTCTGGAAGCATCGGTTAGTCCATTATAAAAGATATCAAGTATTTCATTTTTCTTAAGAGGATGATCAGGCAAAGCATTAAGTAATTGGAGAAGCCTCCCCCAAGCTTGTGGGAGACTCTCTTCTTCAATTTGCACAAAATTATATATTCCCTTAAAGCAGCTTGTTTCTTATGAGCAGGGAAATATTTAGCAGAGAAGTAATAAATCATATCCTGGGGACTACGCATACAACCAGGATCAAGAGAATTAAACCATATCTTAGCATACCCTTTAATGAGAACGGAAATATTTTAAGGATATAATAGTAGCGAGTTTTCTCATCATTAGTGAACAGGGTGGCTATATCATTTAATTTAGTAAGATGTGCCACAACAGTTTCAGATTCATAACCATAAAAAGGATCAAACTCAACCAAACTAATTATATCAGGATCAACAAAAAATTCATAATCCTTATCAGTAACGAAGATAGGTGAAGTAGCATAAGCAGGATCATATTTCATTCTAGCATTCAGAGTTTTTTTGTTTAAGTTTAGCTAATAATTTCTTAAGATCACTTCTATCATTGCAAGCAAGAAAGTCTCTAGCAGTTTCTTCATCCATAACATAGCCCTCAGGCACAACAGGCAATTCATATTTATTAGGAGAGTCTTCATCATCACTTTCTTCAATATTATCAGTTTCAATAATTTCATTCTCTCTAGACCTAGCAAGTTGTTCATCAAGAAATTCACCAAGTGGCACAGTAGTATCAAGCATAGAAGTAGTTTCATCATAAGTATCATGCATAGCAGAAGTGGCATCATCAATAACATGCGACATATCAGAATTAATAGCAGAAGCAGGTTTAGGTGTCGCAAGCTTACTCAAAACAGAAGGTGAATCAAGTGCAGAGCTAGATGGCAGTTCCTTACCTCCCCTCGTAGTTGAGGGATAAATTTTTGTTTTCACGTCTTTCAAGTTCTTCATAGTGACCAGCAGATATAAATCCCAAGTGACTCAAAGAATAGAGCTATGCTCCCAGCAACGGCGCCAGAAAATAGTCTTGATAACCCACAAGTATAGGGGATCGCAACAGTTTTCGAGGGTAGAGTATTCAACCCAAATTTATTGATTCGACACAAGGGGAGCCAAAGAATATTCTCAAGTATTAGCAGTTGAGTTGTCAATTCAACCACACCTGGATAACTTAGTATCTGCAGCAAAGTATTTAGTAGCAAAGTAGTATGGAAGTAACGGTAATGGTAGCAAAAGTAATATTTTTGGGTTTTGTAGTGATTGTAACAGTAGCAACGGAAAAGTAAATAAGCGAAGAACAATATGTGAAAAGCTCGTAGGCATTGGATCGGTGATGGAGAATTATGCCGGATGCGGTTCATCATGTAACAGTCATAACATAGGGTGACACAGAACTAGCTCCAATTCATCAATGTAATGTAGGCATGTATTCCGAATATAGTCATACGTGCTTATGGAAAAGAACTTGCATGACATCTTTTGTCCTACCCTCCCGTGGCAGCGGGGTCCTATGGAAACTAAGGGATATTAAGGCCTCCTTTTAATAGAGTACCGGACCAAAGCATTAACACATAGTGAATACATGAACTCCTCAAACTATGGTCATCACCGGGAGTGGTCCCGATTATTGTCACTTCGGGGTTGCCGGATCATAACACATAGTAGGTGACTATAGACTTGCAAGATAGGATCAAGAACTCACATATATTCATGAAAACATAATAGGTTCAGATCTGAAATCATGGCACACGGGCCCTAGTGACAAGCATTAAGCATAGCAAAGTCATAGCAACATCAATCTCAGAACATAGTAGATACTAGGGATCAAACCCTAACAAAACTAACTCGATTACATGGTAAATCTCATCCAACCCATCACCGTCCAGCAAGCCTACGATGGAATTACTCACGCACGGCGGTGTGCATCATGAAATTGGTGATGGAGGATGGTTGATGATGACGATGGCGACGGATTCCCCTCTCCGGAGCCCCGAACGGACTCCAGATTAGCCCTCCCGAGAGAGTTTAGGGCTTGGCGGCGGCTCCATATCGTAAAACATGATGAATCTTTTTTTCTCCCCGAACACGAATATATGGAGTTGGAGTTGAGGTCGGTGGAGCTCCAGGGGGCCCACGAGGCAGGGGGTGCGCCCAGGGGGGCAGACGCGCCCCCACCCTCATGGCAAGGGTGTGGGCCCCTTGGCCTTGATTCTTTTGCCAGTATTTTTTATTATTTCCAAAAATAATCTCCGTGGAGTTTCAGGTCATTCTGAGAACTTTTGTTTCCGCACATAAATAACACCATGGCAATTCTGCTGAAAATAGCGTCAGTTTGGGTTAGTTCCATTCAAATCATGCAAGTTAGAGTCCAAAACAAGGGCAAAAGTGTTTGGAAAAGTAGATACGACGGAAACGTATCACGTATCCCCTGCCATGCAAGAGTTTTTGTCTTGGATAAGATAGGTTTCAGTCCTATGAAAACTACTATGGAGGTAAAGAGAGTTTACTTGAAGACCGAGCATGGTTATACTTTCCACGCAAAATTATACAACGCAGACACCTACACCTATTTTGAATGCAAAACTTGGCAAGCACTATGCAAGGCTTATGCATTTGAGCCTGATATGTTTATCACCTTTGATATTCGCCCCGAAGATGATATTGAAGGTAATAGAGACATCTGGGTCGATGTGCAGACGCCTCCAGTTATACCATTATGTGAGTTTCTCAACCATATTTATGTCTTCGATATTGTTTATTCAAAAATAGTTGACAACTAATTTCTATTGACAGCTTATTTCCATTCAAGCAAACATGTCCGGCGCTTGGTAGACATGACCGTCCACTGTCCCGGGGCTGAACTAAACTGCGAGGAGATAGGTCATTATGTTTCATGGCTTGAAGATCTTCATACTGTCAAGACAAAGTATTTTCCTGGACTTAAAAATCTTAGTACTCAAAACGTGCGACCAATAGTGTTCGTACTGAACTACGGTAACGCCTATTTAGGAAAGATGGTAAGATTTTTACTATTTGTCCTCAGTGCATCTTTTGCATACATTATTTTTTAAGCTAAACTTCATTGCTAAGTATGTTACTATACGATGTTCTTCAACAGGGACTCCCGATGAATGTTATGCCTCATTGGATCGAGACTAAAGGTCCCATGAGAATTGTTAGCTTACGACCAAGATATCCTACAATGCACTTTAGTGCATTCAGGATTTCTAATAGCGAGGAATGCTTAATAGTGAAAGACTGGAGCAAAATTGTGAACGATCGCAGAGAAGTACTAGGGGCAGCAATCAGAAGCGCATCCCACGATTAGGAGACAGGTTCATCTGCATGCTCCAACTTGATGAAGCAGGAGTGCTACACATGTTTTATGTTATTTTACCTGAGAGAGAGCAGCAGGAGTGATTAGCTAGCTAGAAATGAGTTATGATGATTAAACAGCTAGTGTTGGTGGTAATGACTATGATGATTATTATTAGCTAGTGTTGGTGGTGATTAGATAGGTACCGCAGCTAGTGTTGGTGGTGATTAGCTAGCTAGAATGAGTTTGAATATGATGATGTGTGCTACACTATGACTATGATGATTAAATAGCTACTGTTGGTGGTAATGACTATGATGATGATTAAATAGCTTGTGTTGGCGGATTAGATTCAAGTGGAGGCAACATGTGGTGCACATCGAAAGTACTACTAGTCCAAACTAGATCAAGTTTGGATTAGTAGTATACTTTTGACATGCACCACATGTTGCCTCCACTTGAACCTAATCCACCTTCATTTGACACACTGTTATGGACATATTGATATAACAACCTCATAATTGGTATTGTACCAAAATTTGTATAACGGCGTATAAATACACTAAAATTAAAAAAAAATGAGAAAAAGAATACTAGTAGCGATGGAGAGTAAACACGCTACTACTGGCTATATTAGCAGTAGTGCGGGAGTGAACAAACGCTGTGGCTATATGTCTTAGCAGTAGCGCGTGTCGAACGCGCTACTGCTAAGGAATAGGTGTAGCGCCTTACTAGTAGCACGGTGTCCCGCGCTACTAGTGGGCATTAAACCCGCGCTACTACTAGGGTTTTCCCTAGTAGTGTTGATGAATCCAAGATTGACACCGAGTTTAAGGGCAATCATCTTATCAAAGAGGGGCACAAGCAAAATAACTAGGATTGAATTCCAAGTGAAGATCCACAACTAAAATCTCTGGGTTTTTGACTTCTGCCACTCAATCCCCCATTTTTTCTATCCTCGATAATTATGATTATTTTTTGTTTGGCAATATCGACCCTATAAAGAATGAGCGAGCCTACTAAGAGAACCATGTTCTTTTGTCTGTTCGGAACCGTCTTTTTTTCACTCTGATACCACCAAGGTTTGTTTCTTTTGGGTCCATCCCAACAAGAACTGGTACCTTTGAGCATAGTTTTTTATCCGACACTTCCAAGCATTGTGGGCCCATCAACCACAGTTCCACAGGATCAAAACCTGACTCTCCTGTACACCCCTATTGCCAAAGTTATTCCTCGCGCTTGACTTTGTATGTAATTCACGGTCCACCTTCCAAGTGATCTATTCTGTTATCATACGCAATACTTATTCTCGTTGCTCTGGACCCCTCTCACACTATGTTTTAGACATCGAACGATTATCTATCCGATTGAAACTTCTTATTGTACCTATTTTGCTCTCGATGACTTTCTTGAATCTCAACTCGAGAGATGACTTTATGCCTTGTTCACGGAGATAGCCCCCAGGTACCTAACATGTGTTGAGCTCCATCCTTCCCGAGTTCCCCCCCTTATATTTTCCGTAAGTACGATGGAGATCCTGAAGGAAGAATGACAACTTCATCACGATGCCCTGAAGCAGAGAAATAAAGACATCAACTCAAAGGATCGACTACTTCGGGAAGAGCAACCAAGACTGAGAAGACTCATTAGAATTTCGTAACCAATTCTTTCCCCTTACTCCACCTCTTAAATCTCGGGATGAGATTTCTTATAGTGGTGGAGACTTGTAACATTCCCAGATCTTAACCCTACCATTAAGCTAATTAAATTGTCATGTCATCATGATCATCCTAAATAAATTGCATTTAGGAAATAATTCAACTCAAATTCAAATTCAAAATACAAGTCAATTTATTATTTCTTCAAATTGCAGAGCTAAAGTGTTCATGTTTTTGAAAATATTTAGTAAGAAATTGTCATAAATAAATCAACATTAATTGAACATTTAAAATGCCCATAACCTAACAAAAATTGGACCGGCAACATTTAATCACCCCTTTGATATTCAAACCAATATTTGTACTTGTCAAATTTTCCAACAACTTGTGTGTGTGGCATTGTTATATTGCCTAGTAATTTTGTGCCAAGTTCTACTCTCCATTAAAATCATTTGGATACCCAATTAAATAGAAAATAGCAAGCAAGGAAAAACTAAAAAAATAGACCAAACCCCCCTCCCCTCGCTGGTACGCGTCGGTGCTATACAAACGGTTTTTAACCCCTTTCCGCGACGGCATTTGGAACCGTCGCCAAGCGAGTGTGGGCGATAGGGGGTCCTTCCCACACGACCCAGAAATCGTCGGGGATAGGCCCTCCTGGGACACAGGCTGGGGCAAAATGAGCTCGTGTGCGATTGGGCGAGGCATCGCAACCCAATCATTTCCATTCGTATGTACACCCCACACGGTGAATCCCAGAAAAACATTTCCATTCGTATGTATATCACACACAGTCAATCCAAGGAATACGTTTCCGTTTTTATGTACATCCCACACAATCAATCCAGGGAAAACGTTTCCATTCGTATGTTTATCACACACAGTCAATCTAAGGAATACGTTTTCGTTCTTATGGACATCCCACATAGTCAATCCAGGGAAAACGTTTCCGTTCGTATGTACATCTTACACAGTTTTATGTGTAGGCTCGTGTGTGAAAGATGTAACTATCACACATGCTCTGCCTTGGTTAACTGTTTGCTTTTATCAACTAAATCACACACGATTTGAAGAAGAAAACTGTGTGACATTGGGCTATCCATCACAAGCGCTTTTACTGCTAGAACCGTTTGCAAAGTTCCATCACACATTTAAAAGGTTTATTAGTTTACAATTAATAATTCCAGTATTACAAAAATTCACATTTCATATCGAATAGTTGTTTGCCAATTTCATATCAGACACATAAATATATTTTAACATCACAGTACGATAGCTACATGAAAACATCACAGTACAACATATTTCTAGTTTAACTTCATAAGAACAATATTAGAATAATATATTCATTTCCCTAATCGAGATCATCCAGGCTCGTCTTATCCACCTCTGCTTTCAGTTCAGTAAGAACCTGTTTTGCACTGGCCAACTGGGAAAGTGCCTCCTCCTTCGCCAACACCATCTTAGCAAAGTCTGATTTAAAAAAATCTGAACTCATTCTCCACCTTCCTCTTTTTATCCCGCATCTTCAAATATTCTTCAGCATTGACAACACTTTCTCTGTTCTCTTACTCATACATGCTCCAGAGCTTCGCTAGGCACATCTTCAAAGACTGTGGCCACTCTTGATCAACCCACTCCAAGTAAGAACACTTCCGTTCATCCTATAATATTTAAAACTAGATCAGTAACAATTGTAGGGGAAATGGGTTTATAGCAACATAGAAAATCACCAATGCTTATTTTGAAAAACTGAAGAAACATGTTAATTATGACATATCTTCTCAAAAAGATCAATGTGCAAATGAATTAATTGCTACTGAGACAACAACCAAATTTTGGAACACCAAAAGCTATAATTAACTACAACAACGCTACAAGTTCTTACTCACGTACAATAAATAACAAATTGAACATTTTATGAGGAAGGTAAATATAACTGTAACAGCATAGCGACAGTGTTTGGATGACAACAAATTGATACTAACAGGTGTGTACATGCACAAATTTAGTAACATAGAACTAATAGCGCTAAGGCCGTCCACTATGTATGCCAAAACTGGTGTAAAGACAACTGTTGCTACATCTCGCACCGGTGCCCTGCACTGGCGAGCCGATGTAGCGAAAAAAATCAGGGACCCGGACTCCGGAGCACCTAGTTGCTCTGATACCCAGTTCCTTCGTGCCATAAAGATTTAGTATTTTACTGCTTGGCTGCTCGAATGTGTGGACCAAAGTTGGCTGCACAAACTGCTGAAGCGGTGCCAAATAATTTTCTAATGGCACCGCTGATGAGATGGCAACAATTTTAGATACTAGGTACAAACTGTGACATTGTCTTAGGATGCGTTTGGTTGAAGGTGTGGTATGAATGGGTTGGGACCGTGACAGTGTCTGAATCACATCTAACAAATGATTTGTAACAACGAAAGAGGGTCTAACCTTCTCTGCACATGCTAGAAACTTCCTCCCACTATCCACAGATTCAAACACAACTAGCTTCACGCATGGAGATTGATGGTGACAACGAGCAGATAGATCTTCAGCCACCCCGCTCCATTCGTTGCCACTGATGGTCCTAGGGAGCTACAAGAGGAAGAAATGACTCAAATTGACCGCCGGGTAAAAATCCTTCATTCCAAGTCATAGCCCGAGAGAGAGAAGAGAGGCATACCCGGGTGGTGAAGGAGTCGTCGCCGGAGGAGGAACCGCTGGAGAGGTCTTTGAAGAAGACCATCGCGACCCCGGCGGTAGGATGCGAGACGGCGAGAGCGAGGAAGCGGCTATAGCTTAGGAAGGAAGGAAGGAAGGAGGAAACAGGGGAAATGTGACTTGTGGTCAGGGAGAAAAGGGGGTGGGGAAGGGGGAGCGGGCGGGGGTAGATATTTTGGCGGTAGGCCAAAATTTTGGAAATGTGGAGGAAACTTTGCGCGCGGTGCCGCCAGACCATTCACTTTGAATGATTGTGTGCATCGCAAATGATTCTTCTGCTTTACGTGCATGGGATGAGTTTGGTAATTCAAATTTTGGTGGAAATATCCCCAGGTATGTCATTGCATAATTTAACATCGCTTGCTAATTTGGGCACACAAAAGAGCATACAGCAGACAGACCACACTTACTGAATCGAGCAATTTTACTAATTAAACAGAGCCAGTTGACCTAAACATTGCTCTAACAAAAGACCAGCATTAAAAACAAAGCCTAGGTACGCATAATTTTAACAAATCCGCCGCCGCGCCGGCCTATGCATCTCCGGTGTGAGATGAGACGTCGATGACTTGTCCTGGCGACATGCCGCCGTTGGTGGACTCCGCACCCCCCTGCTGAAGTCGACCGCGTCCTCGTCCTCATCCTTGTCCTCGTCCTCAGCGCCGCCCTCAAGGTTGTAGTACTTGTAGTAGTGGCTATGCCAGAGCTCGTGTTGGTACTCCACCGCCGATTCCTCGACGGACAAACTCTTCTCTACCTCGACCTCGGCCATGCGCAACTCCTCCTCCCGGTGCTCCTCGATCTCCGCCGCCTCCTGCATCTCTAGCTCCCGTTCGGCGACCTCATGAGGAAGCAGGTGCTCCATGGCTACCGCCGCCTTTTCAAACGTGGGTTGCATGCTGGAGTCCGAGGTGGCCTGGAATATCTTGGTGTGTGCATCCTCGATCTTGGCGTGGATGGCCTCGACCCGGGCCAGGGCGACATCGGCGACACAGATGGCAGCTCGAGCGCCCTCGGCGTTTGCAGCCACCGTCGCAGCAGCAGCTGCAGCCGTCTCGGCTGCTACAGCTGCCCTGTCGGCTACCGCAGACGCCCTCTCGGTGGAAGCGGCCGCGCTCAATGCGGATGCGGCGGCACTCTCGGTGTAGGCGGCGGCGCTCGGGGGGACGCGACCATCGTACGGGCCTTCACGAAGCGTTTCCACGGCGTCATCTTTGCAAGAAGGGGGTGCGGGAATGGGGATCGGGATTCGTGGATTCGGGGGTTGCCGGCACTGGAGCAGATGAGCTGGCGAAGCTTAAGGAGGGAGACTTAGATAGACCAAGATATTTTCATCGCAAATGGTTCCTAGAAAACAACTGTGTGTGATGTTGTAGATATTTTTTATTAGCTGTGAAAGACAAATTTGGAGTAAAGTGGCAATGAATGGTGTTTTAAATGTACGAGAAAATTTGTACTACTAATACAACTGTCATGTCAAATTTTGGAAATTCAGGGGTCATTTGACCTTTTAAGACATTTAAGTGATTTTCTAGCCATTTAATGACCGTAATTGAAATTTGAACTGCATGTACATGCAACAGCTAACCATAACGGTTTGAAAAGTCATATTTTGTGTACTTGTGTGCGATTTAATTCCAGGTGCAGTAAATTGGAACGAATTTTCAAACATATTGGTCTAACGGCTATGACATAATTAAGCATGGAGTGCCATGGCATTTAAATTCGAAAAATTAAAAAAATATTAGAAACACATGAAACCTTGGTTGATGTAATGTCATGCCACCAAGATGATGTGGTAAAAAATTTGGCATGTGTGACGAAAGTTTGGACACACACCCCTCACAAACCGGAGCAACTCACTAGAAGGCTCGTGATTCCGAGAGAGAACAATGCATGTTTGATGACGAACGGGAGATAGCTTCCTCTTACAGCCTTCAAATTTTTTCTACGTGTAACGTGCACTAATACAACTATCATGTGAAAATTTGGAAAATTTTAGGGGTCATTTGACCTTTTGAAGACATTTAAGTGATTTTCTAGCCATTTAATGACCATAATTCAAATTTGAACTACATCCACATGCAACGGCTAACCATAACGGTTTGAAAAATCATATTTGTATACTTGTGTGCGAGTTATTTTCATGTGCAGTAAATTAGAAAGAATTTTCAAACATATTTGTCTCACGACATGGACACATGCATATGTATGCATGGAGTGCCATGGCATTTAAATTCCAAAAAATTAAAAAAATCAGAAACACATGAAACCTTGGTTGATGTAATGTCATGCCACCAAGAAGATGTGGTAAATTTTTTGGCATGTGTGATGAAAGTTTGGACACACACCCCTCACAAACCGGAGCAACTCACTAGAAGGCTCGTGATTCCGAGAGAGAACAATGCATGTTTGATGACGAACGGGAGATAGCTTCCTCTTACAGCCTTCAAATTTTTTCTACGTGTAACGTGCACTAATACAACTGTCATGTGAAAATTTGGAAAATTCCAGGGGTCATTTGACCTTTTGAAGACATTTAAGTGATTATCTAGCCATTTAATGACCGTAATTCAAATTTGAACTACATCTACATGCAACGGCTAACCATAATGATTTGAAAAATTGTATTTGTGTACTTGTGTGCGAGTTAATTCCATGTGCAGTAAAATAGAAGGAATTTTCAAACATATTTGTCTCATGACATGGACACATGGATATGTATGCATGGAGTGCCATGGCATTTTAATTCCAAAATATTAAAAAAATATTAGAAACACATGAAACCTTGGTTGATGTAATGTCATGCCACCAAGATGATGTGGTAAAAAATTGGCATGTTTGACGAAATTTTGGACACACACCCCTCACAAACAGGAGCAACTCACTAGAAGGCTCGTGGTTCCGAGAGGGAACAATGCATGTTTGATGACGAACAGGAGATAGCTTCCTCTTACGACCTTCAATTTTTTTCTACGTTTAACGTGCACTACTACAACTGTAATGTGAAAATTTGGAAAATTTCAGGGTCATTTGATCTTTTGAAGACGTTTAAGTGATTTCTAGCCATTTAATGATCGTAATTCAAATTTGAACTACATCTACATGCAACAGGTAACCATAACGGTTTGAAAAATCATATTTGTGTACTTGTGTGCGAGTTAATTTCATGTGCGGTAAATTAGAAGGAATTTTCAAACATATTGGTCTCACGACATGGACACATGCATATGTATACATGGAGTGCCATGGCATTTTAATTACAAAAAATTAAAAAAATATCAGAAACACATGAAACCTTGGTTGATGTAATGTCATGCCACCAAGATGATGTGGTAAAAAATTGGCATGTTTGACGAAAGTTTGGACACACACTCCTCACAAACTGGAGCAACTCACTAGAAGGCTCGTGGTTCCGAGAGGGAACAATGCATGTTTGATGACGAACAGGAGATATCTTCCTCTTACGGCCTCCAATTTTTTTCTACGTTTAACGTGCACTACTACAACTTTAATGTGAAAATTTGGAAAATTTCAGGGGTCATTTGACCTTTCAAAGACATTTAAGTGATTTTCTATCCATTTAATGACCGTATCAAATTTGAACTACATCTACATGCAACGCCTAACCATAATGGTTTGAAAAATCATATTTGTGTACTTGTGTGCGAGTTAATTCCATGTGCAGTAAATTAGAAGGAATTTTCAAACATATTGGTCTTACGACATGGACACATGCATATGTATGCATGGAGTGCCATGGCATTTTAATTCCAAAAAATTAAAAAATGATCAGAAAAACTTGAAATCTTGCTTGATGTAATGTCATGCCACCAAGATGATGTGGTAAAAAAATTGGCAGGTTTAACGAAAGTTTGGACACACACCCCTCACAAACCGGAGCAACTCACTAGAAGGCCCGTGGTTCCGAGAGGGAACAATGCATGTTTGATGACGAACGGGAGATAGCTTTCTCTTATAACCTTCAAAAAATTTCTACGTTTAACGTGCACTACTACAACTGTAATGTGAAAATTTGGAAAATTCTAGGGGTCATTTGACCTTTTAAAGACATTTAACTGATTTTTTAGCCATTTAATGACCTTAATTCAAAATTGAACTACATCTACATGCAATGCCTAACCATAACGGTTTGAAAAATCATATTTGTGTAATTGTGTGCAAGTTAATTCCATGTGCAGTAAATTAGAAAGAATTTTCAAACATATTTGTCTCACGACATGGACACATGCATATGTATGCATGGAGTGCCATGGCATTAATTCCAAAAAAATTAAAAAATGATCAGAAAAACATGAAAACTTGCTTGATGTAATGTCATGCCAGTAAGATGATGTGGTAACAAAATTGGCATGTTTGACAAAACTTTGGACACACCCTCACAAACCGGAGCAACTCACTAGAAGGCTCGTGGTTCCGAGAAGAAACAATGCATGTTTGACGACAAACAGGAGATAGCTTCCTCTTACGGCCTTCAATTTTTTTCTACGTTTAACATGCACTACTACAACTGTAATGTGAAAATTTGGAAAATTCTAGCGGTCATTTGACCTTTTAAAGACATTTAAGTGATTTTTCTAGCCATTTAATGACCGTAATTCAAATTTGAACTACATCTACATGCAACGGCTAACCATAACGACTTGAAAAATCGTATTTGTGTACTTGTGTGCGAGTTAATTCCATGTGTAGTAAAATAGAAGGAATTTTCAAACATATTGGTCTCACGGCATGGGCACATGCATGGAGTGCCATGGCATTTTAATTCCAAAAAATTAAAAAATGATGAGAAAACATGAAACCTTGCTTGATGTAATGTCATGCCACCAAGATGATGTGGTAAAAAAATTGGCCTGTTTGACGAAAGTTTGGACACACCCCCCTCATAAACCGGAGCAACTCACTAGAAGGTTCGTGGTTCCGAGAGGGAACAATGCATGCTTGATGACGAACAGGAGATAGCTTCCTCTTACGACCTTCAATTTTTTTTCTACGTTTAACGTGCACTAATACAACTATCATGTGAAAATTTGGAAAATTTCAGGGGTCATTTGACCTTTTAAATTTAAGTGATTTTCTAGCCATTTAATTCAAATTTGAACTACATCTACATGCAACGGCTAACCATAACGGTTTGAAAAATCATATTTTGTGTACTTGTGTGCTAGTCAAAAAAATCATCAGACGATATAAATATCTGGTGTTCAAAAAAGAAAATGTAAAGATCTGGCAAGACAACCGCCCCCCACACGATTGGCACTCTATCTCGCGGCTCGAGGTTTGGTAGGTGAGTGGCGGGGATCATTAATCAGACACGGTTCTGTATTGGAAACCGTCAGCTATTATGTTCACACACGGATTTTGCTGCGGGGATCGTGTGTAATTCAAACTACAATACTCGTAAATTCCGGCGACCGGCGTGTGTACTGTTCCCGTCGATCTAGATTCCGACTGCCAATAAATACCACCTTTCTCACGTCGTCCCGCCTGCATTCTCATCTACATCCTCCCCTTGCTCGCCCTCTCTCTCTCAAATCTCTGCCATGGCGCCGCCGGTCTGCCCACGCGCCGACGAGGAGTCGCCGCCCCCCGAGGACGCTCACTCGAATAGCAGCGACGAGGACCCCTACGCGCTGCCGGACAAGGTTGCGCCGGAGCCCCCAACTTTGGATTGGTTTTGGGGCCAGTACAATCTTTGTCTGTGGAAGTCGCTGCCGCCGGCTGAGAAAGCCAGGCAAGTGGCATTCAAGAAGGAGATGGCGGAGGAGGAAGCCAGGTACCAGGCGGCCTGTGAAGCCCGTGATGCCGTCTGGAAAAAGGAGGAGGCGGAGCTTTGGGGGCGGACGCGTCGTCGTGCGGAGGAGGTTTACGAAGACGGGTACTTCGCGAGGAAGGTCAAAGGCACTGGGCGCCTCGTCGCTGCATGGAGGTGTGCCGACAAGCTCCAGCGTGCCACCGACGAGGAGCTCCGGTGGGCGCCCAATGAAATGGCAAGATCGTTCGCGCTCGTCCGCCAGCAAGAGGCAGATCGGTACGTCAAGCACTGCGAGGCAGAGGAGGCGGAGTACTGCCTCCGCACTGGGAAGACGCCGCGCACCAGGGAGCTGCTGGTGAGGGGCTGCCGGAATACTAGCCCCAGGAGGGATTATTAGTTTTAGTATTGTTCGTTTTCAATTTTATGCATTGTACCTAGTAGTTAAGTATCATCACGTATATGTGATGATATTATATATATATTCTGTGATGAACTAATGAACAATTAATATATATATATATATTATGAATTCCATTTTCTATCTATTTTTGTATACTAATTTGAATCTAGTTGTTATCATCCACATATACAGAATGGAAAGCGTATATACACACATTGAAACAGAACATATAAGAACGGAAAACATAGTACACATATTGAAACAGAGCAATACTTTGATTGCTGTGAATACATAGCTATCCACGTCGAAACGACTCAACAAAATAAAACGCGTCCATGAGACCATGACCAGCAGCCCTTGCCTACGGTAGCTCTTGGCTCTGCCTGAACTCGTGCAGGCGTTCGTCCAAGCGGTCGACACGCTCGCGGTACATCTGGAGCGCGATCTCGAGCTCCAAGTTGGCTATTTCATCGGAGATCACCAGCTCGAGGATGCGACGGCCATGTTCCTCTACTGCGCCCAGGTGGACACGTGGGCCAAGGAGGCGGTCAAGCCTACCAACCAGCGCGTTGGCATCGAGCGGGCCGCGGACAAGGCGAATGGCGCCGTCGGCGTCCGGTGCAAGTACAACGCGGACGACCTCTAGTGCAAGTACGTCGCAGAGGGCCTTTGCCCACTCCCGCCGAGGAATGGGGGTACTGACGAGACGTGTACCCCACTGCGACGCCGCGTCGACAGCAGGCAAGCACCGATGGATCCGCTCTTGCTGTACGGTGCGCCGCGCCTCTTGCTCTGCGGCGCTCCAACGGTCTCGCCATGCGGCAAGCCACAGCCTATCAGCGCGGATGCGCCTAGCTTGCTCTGCGGCGCGCCATTGATCATGTTGTGCGGCGAGCTGCGGCCTGACGGCGCTGACATGCCTATCTTGATCCGCGGCGCTCAAGCGCCATGTCCCAAAGGTCTGCTCAACCCTGGCAATGACACGCCTCACGGCGTCGTCCATCGCGTTGCCGGGGAGCGCCTCGGCCTCGACGGGCCGTGGCGCTTGCTCGTTTTCCTCGTCGATGAGGTTGATGGCAGAGGCAGCGCTTTGGTGGGTTGGCATGCTTGGAAAAGGTGGATGTGCTACAAGCTGCGCTTGTCGCCTCCGTGCGTCGTGCGCTGCCTAGGCTTATGCATAATATCACTGGGTGGCGGGAAACAGGTGAGTAAATGGCGGGAAACGACGGCGTGTTCATAAAACGCCATCAATTAATGGAAACTTAGCATAGAAGGAACATTGAGCTAGCACAAGAAGTAGATGATGATCAGATGAACACAGACCACACTAGGGAACCCGTCGGTGATGAATTCATCATTCGCAAATGGTTGAATACTAGCAAGTGTTTGCCCACAACACACACAGCTTATTCCATCACAAACAGGTCGGATGGATCAACTATATGGCACGTATCGCACATTGTCAAAAAGTAATGCGGTAGACCTTCTTTAACATGTGTTAAAAAATATAAAAAATAAAAACAAGGACCTCGAGGTTAAATTAACTCATGGTATGGGTCATATCAGTCATTTAATTTGACAGATATGACCCATCCTATCAGTTAATTTAACATCAACACAACTTCCCATCCAGTCACCCATCTGATGGCTGCTCCAGCCTGAGCACACTTAACTTGAGATTTCTCTTACATGAGCTACTGGTGGAATAGCTAGTTCTTGCTGATATATGATGCCTCTTCGCATCCTTATGGCGTATCCGGATGACCGCCCGTCCCCAATGGCCAATAGATGTTGTGTAGATAGAGCATATCACATACGTCTTATTAGAAGCAATCGTTTGTGTTATTATCGATCTTCACACACATTTCTGATTAAAGACCTATTTGCCGCGTATCACACACATCTTGATATATTGAACCGTTTCTGTTCTCTTGTCTCAACGCAAATAGTTCATCCGAGTAACCGCATGCCGTATATCGCACACACCTTGATCTGGCTGACCGTTTCTTTTTTGTTGCCTAATCACAAACAGTTCATCCGAGTGAACCGTATGTTGTATATCGCACACACCTTCATCCGGCTTCCCGTTTCTTTTGTTCCTCCTCATCGCAAACAGTTAATTGAACTGAACCGTATGCCCTGCATGGCACACGCAACTAAAATTTGAACCATGTTTGATGCATCCTCCATCGCAAACGTTTTGCACCTTTTTTTACGGGTTTTTACACCACCGTTTGCGACTATCGCATCGCACACAGTTTCGTCGAAGGGTCTTTGATCGTAGTGTCGCATTAGTAGCATCCTGCAGTAGTGCATGGGCTGTGGCCCAGCTGGCCACCAGGCCGGCCCCTGCTCGCCCTGGCCTAAAGCCCCCCCACCATAACCATAACCCCCATCCAGTTTCCTTGGTCCCCTCTCCATCTCGCTCTCTCCCCGCCTACTCTGCCTCGTCCGCCGCTGCCGCCTCGCCGCAGTCATGGCCAACGGCTTGCCCGAGCCATGTCGTGCTGCTCTATCGGTTCCCCGGTGTCGACCTCGTCCTCCACGTGCCCAAGAACAACTGGAGCGGCCCCACATCGACGCATACGACCCCACCTTCGTCCTTCTGCATCTCCGGCCACCGTCTTTGACCTGCCGCTCCGACCAACCTGACCTTGCCGCCTACCCCTGACTCCCCAGTGAGGCCCTCCGTCCACTCCCCTCCTCCCACTTCCTTCTCACCACCGTAGACGTCGCCCTCAAACACCTCTGCCTTTCCCCCGCGCAGGACCTGTACGCGCCCACCCGCACTTGGCCTCGCCCTGCGCCCACCCGCGCGGGGCCGCACCCACAGCCGCTCGCTACTCCGGCCGCCCGCGCCCAGCTGGTGCTGCTTCTGCTTTCCCCTCCCCCGGCGCAGCTGCCGTCGCATTGCCCGTGCCCACCTCCGCTGCCCATCGTCCCTATCGAGCCCTGGGACTGCTCTTGCCGCCGCTCGCTTGCCCGAGCGTGCCTCGGTGGCCGCCGGTGTTGGGGAATGTAGTAATTCAAAAAAATTCCTACGATCACGCAAGATCTATCTAGGAGATGCATAGCAACAAGAGGGGAGAGTGTGTCCACGCGCCCTCGTAGACCGAAAGCGGAAGCGTTATGTTAACGCGGTTGATGTAGTCGAGCGTCTTCACGATCCAACCGATCCAAGTACTGAACGTACGGCACCTCCGTGTTCAGCACACGTTCAGCTCGATGACGTCCCTCGAGCTCTCGATCTAGTAGAGGGTCGAGGGAGAGTTCCATCAGCACGACAGCGTGGTGACAGTGTTGGTGATGTGATCCGCGGAGGGCTTCGCCTAAGCACTACGACGCTATGACCGGAGGAGTAAACTATGGAGGGGGGCACCGCACACGGCTAAGACAAATTTTGGTGGGTCTTTGGGGTGCCCCCTGCCCCCCTATATAAAGGGGGAGGAGGAGGCCGGCGGCCTAGGAGGGGCGCGCCAAGGGGGGAGTCCTACTTGGACTCCTAGTCCAAGTAGGATTCGCCCCCCCACCTTTTCCTTCCAACGGAGGGGGAAAGAGGGAAGGATAGGAGAGGAAGAGGGAAAGGGGGGCCGCACCCTCTCCCCTTCCTATTCGGACTGCCCTTGGGGGGGCTCCCCTTTGTGGGCTGTCCCCTCTTCTCTCCCATGGCCCATGAGGCCCATGATTTCCCCCGGGGGGTTCCGGTAACCCCTCGGTACTCCGATAAAATACCGGAATCACTCGAAACCATTCCAATGTCTGAATATAACCTTCCAATATATGAATCTTTACCTCTCGACCATTTCGAGACTCCTCGTCATGTCCGTGATCTCATCCGGGACTACGAACAAACTTCGGTCACCAAAACACATAACTCATAATACAAATCGTCATCGAACGTTAAGCATGCGGACCCTACGGGTTCGAGAACTATGTAGACATGACCGAGACACATCTTCGGTCAATAACCAATAACGGAACCTGGATGCTCATATTGGCTCCTACATATTCTACAAAGATCTTTATCGGTCAAACCGCATAACAACATACGTCATTCCCTTTGTCATCGGTATGTTACTTGCCTGAGATTTGATCGTCGGTATCATCATACCTAGTTCAATCTCGTTACTGGCAAGTCTCTTTACTCGTTCCGTAATGCATCATCCCATAACTAACTCATTAGTCACATTGCTTGCAAGGCTTAAAGTGATGTGCATTACCGAGAGGGCCCAGAGATACCTCTTCGATACACGGAGTGACAAATCCTAATCTTGATCTATGCCAACTCAACAAACACCTTCGGAGACACCTGTAGAGCATCTTTATAATCACCCAGTTACGTCGTGACGTTTGATAGCACACATAGTGTTCCTCCGGTATTCGGGAGTTGCATAATCTCATAGTCAGAGGAATATGTATAAGTAATGAAGAAAGCAATAGCAATAAAACTAAACAATCATTATGCTAAGCTAACGGATGGGTCTTGTCCATCACATCATTCTCTAATGATGTGATCCCGTTGATCAAATGACAACACATGTCTATGGTTAGGAAACTTAACCATCTTTGGTTAACGAGCTAGTCAAGTAGAGGCATACTAGGGACACTCTGTTTGTCTATGTATTCACACATGTACTAAGTTTTTGGTTAATACAATTCTAGCATGAATAATAAACATTTATCATGATATAAGGAAATATAAATAACAACTTTATTATTGCCTCTAGGGCATATTTCCTTCAGTCTCCCACTTGCACTAGAGTCAATAATCTAGATTACATAGAAATGATTCTAACACCCATGGAGTCTTGGTGCTGATCATGTTTTGCTCATGGAAGAGGCTTAGTCAACGGGTCTGCAACATTCAGATCCGTATGTATTTTGCAAATCTCTATGTCTCCCTCCTTGACTTGATCACGGATGGAATTGAAGCATCTCTTGATGTGTTTGGTTCTCTTGTGAAATCTGAATTCCTTCGCCAAGGCTATTGCTCCAGTATTGTCACAAAAGATTTTCATTGGACCCGATGCACTAGGTATTACACCTAGATCAAATATGAACTCCTTCATTTGCTGCTCTCGAAGCAGCTATGTACTCCGCTTCACACGTAGATCCCGCCACGACGCTCTGCTTGGAACTGCACCAACTGACAGCTCCACCATTCAATATAAATACGTATCCGGTTTGCGACTTTGAGTCATCCGGATGAGTGTCAAAGCTTGCATCAACGTAACCATTTACGACAAGCTCTTTGTCACCTCCATAAATGAGAAACATATCCTTAGTCCTTTTCAGGTATTTCAGGATGTTCTTGACCGATGTCCAGTGATCCACTCCTAGATTACTTTGGTACCTCCCTGCTAAACTTATAGCAAGGCACACATTAGGTTTGGTACACAACATTGCATACATGATAGAACCTATGGTTGAGGCATGGGGAATGACTTTCATTTTCTCTCTATCTTCTGCAGTGGTCGGGCATTGAGTCTGACTCAACCTCACACCTTGTAACACAGGCCAGAACCCTTTCTTTGCTTGATCCATTTTGAACTTCTTCAAAACTTTATCAAGGTATGTGCTTTGTGAAAGTCCAATTAAGCGTCTTGATCTATCTCTATAGATCTTGATGCACACTATATAAGCAGCTTCACCAAGGTCTTTCATTGAAAAATTCTTATTCAAGTATCCTTTTATGCTATCCAAAAATTCTGTATTATTTCCAATCAACAATATGTCATCCACATATAATGTTAGAAATGCTACAGAGCTCCCACACACTTTCTTGTAAATACAGGCTTCTCCAAAAGTCTGCATAAAACCATATGCTTTGATCACACTATCAAAGCGTATATTCCAACTCCGAGAGGCTTGCACCAGTCCATAAATGGATCGTTGGAGCTTGCACACTTTGTTAGCACCTTTAGGATCGACAAAACCTTCTGGTTGCATCATATACAACTCTTCTTTAAGATATCCATTAAGGAATGCAGTTTTGACATCCATTTGCCAAATTTCATAATCATAAAATGCGGCAATTGCTAACATGATTCAGACAGACTTAAGCATCGCTACGGGTGAGAAGGTTTCATCGTAGTCAACTCCTTGAACTTGTCGAAAACCTTTCGCAACAAGTCGAGCTTTGTAGACAGTAACATTACCGTCAGCGTCAGTCTTCTTCTTGAAGATCCATTTATTCTCTATGGCTTGCCGATCATCGGGCAAGTCAACCAAAGTCCACACTTTGTTCTCATACATGGATCCCATCTCAGATTTCATGGCCTCAAGCCATTTCGCGGAATCTGGGCTCATCATCGCTTCCTCATAGTTTGTAGGTTCGTCATGGTCAAGTAACATGACCTCCAGAACAGGATTACCGTACCACTCTGGCGCGGATCATACTCTGGTTGACCTACAAGGGGGTAGTAACTTGATCTGAAGTTTCATGATCATCATCATTAGCTTCCTCACTAATTGGTGTAGGAATCACTGGAATTGATTTCTGTGATGAACTACTTTCCAATTCGAGAGAAGGTACAATTACCTCATCAAGTTCTACTTTCCTCCCACTCACTTCTTTTGAGAGAAACTCCTTCTCTAGAAAGGATCCATTCTTGGCAACGAATGTCTTGCCTTCGGATCTATGATAGAAGGTGTACCCAACAGTCTCCTTTGGGTATCCTATGAAGACACATTTCTTCGATTTGGGTTCAAGCTTATCAGGTTGAAGCTTTTTCACATAAGCATCGCAGCCCCAAACTTTAAGAAACACCATCTTAGGTTCTTTGCCAAACCACGGTTCATATGGTGTCGTCTCAACGGATTTAGATGGTGCCCTACTTAACGTGAATGCAGCCGTCTCTAAAGCATAACCCCAAAATGATAGTGGTAAATCGGTAAGAGACATCATAGATTGCACCATATCTAATAAAGTACGGTTACGACGTTCGGACACACCATTACGCTGTGGTGTTCCAGGTGGCGTGAGTTGCGAAACTATTACACATTGTTTCAAATGAAGACCAAACTCATAACTCAAATATTCACCTCCATGATCAGATCGTAGAAACTTTATTTTCTTGTTATGATGATTTTCCACTTCACTCTGAAATTCTTTGAACTTTTCAAATGTTCCAGACTTATGTTTCATCAAGTAGATATACCCATATCTGCTTAAATCATCTGTGAAGGTCAGAAAATAACGATACCAGCCGCGAGCCTCAACACTCATTGGACCACATACATCAGTATGTATTATTTCCAATAAGTCAGTTGCTCGCTCCACTGTTCTGGAGAACGGAGTCTTAGTCATCTTGCCCATGAGGCATGGTTTGCAAGCATCAAGTGATTCATAATCAAGTGATTCCAAAAGCCCATCAGCATGGAGTTTCTTCATGCGCTTTACACCAATATGACCTAAACGGCAGTGCCACAAATAAGTTGCACTATCATTATTAACTTTGCATCTTTTGGCTTCAATATTATGAATATGTGTATCACTACAATCGAGATTTAACAAAAATAGACCACTCATCAAGGGTGCATGACCATAAAAGATATTACTCATATAAATAGAACAACCATTATTCTCTGATTTAAGTGAATAACCGTATCGCATTAAACAAGATCCAGATATAATGTTCATGCTCAACGCTGGCACGAAATAACAATTATTCAGGTCTAAAACTAATCCCGATAGTAGATGTAGAGGTAGCGTGCCGACGGCGATCACATCGACTTTGGAACCATTTCCCACGCGCATCGTCACCTTGTCCTTAGCCAATCTTCGTTTAATCCGTAGCCCCTGTTTCGAGTTGCAAATATGAGCAACAGAACCAGTATCAAATACCCAGGCGCTACTACGAGCATTAGTAAGGTACACATCAATAACATGTATATCAAATATACCTTTCACTTTGCCATCCTTCTTATCCGCCAAATACTTGGGGCAGTTCCGCTTCCAGTGACCAGTCCCTTTGCAGTAGAAGCACTCAGTTTCAGGCTTAGGTCCAGACTTGGGCTTCTTCCCTTGAGCAGCAACTTGCTTGCCGTTCTTCTTGAAGTTCCCCTTCTTCCCTTTGCCCTTTTTCTTGAAATTAGTGGTCTTGTTAACCATCACACTTGATGCTCCTTCTTGATTTCTACCTCCGCAGCCTTTAGCATCACGAAGAGCTCGGGAATTGTCTTTTCCATCCCTTGCATATTATAGTTCATCACAAAGCCTTTATAGCTTGGTGGCAGTGATTGAAGAACTCTATCAATGACACTATCATCACGAAGATTAACTCCCAGCTGAGTCAAGTGGTTATGATACCCAGACATTTTGAGTATATGTTCACTGACAGAACTATTCTCCTCCATTTTGCAGCTATAGAACTTGTTGGAGACTTCATATCTCTCAACTCGGGCATTTGCTTGAAATATTAACTTCAACTCCTGGAACATTTCATATGCTCCGTAAAGCATGGCACACTGAACTATCGAGTACTCATCAGCTTTGCTCTGCCAGATGTTCATAACGTCCGGAGTTGCTCCTACAGCGGGTCTTGCACCTAGCGGTGCTTCCAGGACGTAATTCTTCTGTGCAGCAATGAGGATAATCCTCAAGTTACGGACCCAGTCCGTGTACTTGCTACCATCATCTTTCAACTTAGCTTTCTCTAGGAATGCATTAAAATTCAAGGGAACGGTAGCACGGGCCATTGATCTACAACTACATAGACGTGCAAAAACTACCAGGTACTAAGTTCATGATAAATTAAAGTTCAATTAATCATATTACTTAAGAACTCCCACTTAGATAGACACCCCTCTAGTCATCTAAATTATCACGTGATCCATATCAACTAAACCATGTTCGATCATCACGTGAGATGGAGTAGTTTTCCATGGTGAACATCTCTATGTTGATCATATCTACTATATGATTCACGTTCGACCTTTCGGTCTTAGTGTTCTGAGGCCATATCTGCATATGCTAGGCTCATCAAGTTTAACCCGAGTATTCTGCACGTGCAAAACTGACTTGCACCTGTTGTATGTGAACGTAGAGCTTATCACACCCGATCATCACATGGTGTCTCGACACAGCGAACTGTAGCAACGTTGCATACACAGGGAGAACACTTATACCTTGAAATTTAGTGAGGGATCATCTTATAATGCTACCGCCGTACTAAGCAAAATAAGATGCATAAAGGATAAACATCACATGCAATCAAAATATGTGACATGATATGACCATCATCATCTTGTGCCTTTGATCTCCATCTCCAAAGCACCGTCATTATCTCCATTGTCACCGGCTTGACACCTTGATCTCCATCGTAGCGTCGTTGTCGTCTCGCCAACTATTGCTTCCACGACTATCGCTACCGCTTAGTGATAAAGTAAAGCAATTACATGGCGATTGCATTTCATACAATAAATCGACAACCATAAGGCTCCTGCCAGTTGCCGATAACTTTTACAAAACATGATCATCTCATACAACAATTTATATCTCATCACGTCTTGACCATATCACATCACAACACACTACAAAAAAATACACTTCCGTGATGATACGTGTTTGTCACAGTAGGTCGCGTTTTTTGTCATGCATGTACATCCATGACAAATTTATGACAGAATCAAGATAGTCATACATGTGCTGTCGTAGAAGTGTTCCATGACATTACCAAAATTATCATCACGGAAGTGTCCACTTCCATGACGATAAATCGCGTGTCACAGAAGTGCTTTAGTCAAGGGTGACCGACACGTGGCATCCACCGTAACGGAACGCCGTTAAGCTATCGGGTCGGATTTTAACAGCCCTGACCAATGGGAAATTTCCACGTGTAAAATTCTGATTGGCCGAAGGGAACACCTGTCAGCTCGTCAGTGGGCCAGATGTCGCCCGTCCATTGGAGGAGACATGCCTATGATACGTCGACACGTGGCTGGGGCCCAACAGAGGCCCATATAGGTTAAAAAGGCCGGCCCAGTCAAAGGCCGTAGTACTTAATCAGGTACTAGTGGGCCAGCCCAATAACGGCCTGCTTAATAAAGGCCCATTTATGGCCCGAAGCCAGATCTGGCCCGTTAATTGTTCGCCCAATATTTGGGCCCATTTACGGCCGAAGCCAGATCTGGCCCGTTAATTGTTCGCCCAATATTTGGGCCCATTTGCGGCCCGAAGCCAGATCTGGCCCGTTAATTGTTCGCCGAATATTTGGGCCCAACTACAGCCTAGTGACTTTCGGCCTATTAGAGGCCTGATGTAGACATGGGCCCATTTCAGCCCTGGTGGTGACTTTCGGCCTGCGGAATGGCCCGTGCTGCCCATGGGCCATATATGGTCCGACGGGACATCGGGCCCACTAACGGCCCGTGCTAAAGGTGGCAACAGTTAAGCCCAACGTGACTTTGGGCCTGTTAAAGGCCTGTCGCGTAATTCGGCCCGTTGATGCCTGTGCTAAGCTTTCGGCCTCTTAAAGGCCCATGATATCAGTGGGCCAACTAAGGCCCGAGATATGTTTCGGCCTGGTAACGGCCCGTGAGCTAACTGGGCCCAAAACGGCCCGGTCTACATTTCGGCCTGCTGAAGGCCCGTCGACGACTAGTGAAAATTGAGGCCCAACATGCATTTTGGCCTGCTAAAGGCCCGTGGTTTCATCTCGGCCGTAACAGGCCAGTACAATATTCAGCCTGTTAATGGCCCAACGCTACCTGGGCCAAACTAAGCGCTGGGTCGACAAAAGGCCCAACTAAAATATAGGCCGGTGTAAGTTTGGGCCTGGCGCAATGTGTGAAGGCCCCAATCATTCGGGCCCAAGAAAGACGCAGGCCGGCCCAATTGTGGCCCGCTAAAAACCTGGCCCGTTAGAGTCGAATGTTTCGGCCCGGTCGACTACATCTGATTTTTTTCAGATAGCGAATGATGGCAGTAACTAGTAGGAATTAAGAACAAACCTACTCTATACAATAAAGAAATTACGGCATAGTAACTAAGAATAAACCTACACTATACAATAAAGGATTTAAGGTATATTACATCCACTGGGCATCGAAGTTCGCCACCAGTGATCATAAAGCGCAACGAAGAAGCAGATTACAAAAACTGGGCACCATTGCAGCGTAACAAAATAATACTGAACCGAGACCACTTCCAAGACAGTTCAAGAAAGGTTAGCCTTGCGGGGGAACTGCTGCGCAAGCTGCTGAGCAAGGCTGTGAGACCGGCCTAGCATGTCGGTCATAGCTTCCAGGTGTAGCTGTTTAGCGATGAGGTTCTCATTGGTGTTCTCCGCAATCTTTCTTAGAGATAGGACTTCAAGTCGAAGTTGAGTTGCAGAATGCCTTTCTGCTAGAACTTGGGACTGAAGAAGTCGAACTGATTCAGACAACGAATTCTGTGAGCTTGTCTGACTGTTAGTCTCAAGTAACTTGAACACTGCATCAAGACAAGACTTTGGGGTTGTCTCGCTATCTTCAAGATGTTTTGCCTTCTTTGCTGCAATATATGTTGGGTTTGTCTCACAGCCTTCAGCAGACTTGTGCATGCCATCAGGCATATCACCCTGAAACAAAGCAGAGAGATGACAGGTTTTGCACGTGTATAAACAAAGATGATAACTGTTCTGTCAATTCTATCCAATTTCAAATTAGAAAATAAAGAGTAAGTTCAAAATATCAATAGCATAATTTGGCATTGTTCATAATGCGGGGAGCTTCACCACACTACTGGATTACCATGTCAACATAACAAGCATAGATGAAGGGCAAAGAAAATCATTGTATCTATTTTGGATAATGTGCATGGCATGTTGTTCATATCATCAGCCACATCAGTAAGATAAAACAGGAGATGACAAGGTGCAAACGTGGGCTGCTTCACCACACACTGGATTATAGATCCACAAAAACAAGCATACATATAGGGAGTATTAAGTAATGTGCATGGTATGAATAAGGAATTTGGTTTTACAAGTAAAACTTAGAACTTACGGTTCTTGCGAACATGCATTTTGGTAGAAACAGCAAACTAAACAGCAGTAAACGATAGGGAGTATGAGCAAATTAAACAGCAGTTGAGGATAAAGGCTTTAGAAGGACTGACTTACATTAACAGTTAACACCGGCTTTATAATGCCCTTCTCCATGTCAAGGGAAGGATAACTCAAGAATTTCAGCACAGAATCTTCTTCATAAGCATTGCCTGTACTCTACATTTTGTAGAGAGTAATTATAGATATGATAATACTGGAAGGGATAGAGGATAATGAAGATAAGATGCAGATTGATGCTACATAATCAACTACCAATCCCTGGAAGTACAAGCGTTACAGGACAAAATGTACTGACAAGAGCAATGGGCTACACTTCTGCACTGGCATTGTCTGTGTATTCTACTTGTTGGTAAGATTAAATATAGATCTGATCTTTTTTAGTAAATGGTGGGCGAGGGAGATAAGATGCAGAATGCTACAAAATGAACCAATCCCTCTTCCCATAATACAAGAGTGTTTTGAACACTGGTGTACTGTACAAAACGTTCTTATATTATGGGACGGAGGGAGTAGCTGTTAATGTAAGTACAGTGATAGACCACGTTCAGTCCTTACAAGAGGACTGCAGAGCTAAACCTCTTCAAAAGCATTGGGTTGATTCTAAATTTATGTAAGAGTCCATACGGATCTTATAATGTCCACCAAATGGACGATTACGAGGCTAACATGTGCAGTGATGCTACATAATCAAACAGCTATGAAAGTAAGTATGGTCATACAGGGCAAGAGGTACTCACAAGAGCAATGCAGTGTGCAGTATAGTTGCGAGATTCTGTGGTCCCTTGAGAACGAATGTTCTTCTGCTAACAGTTTTCGTACAAGTGAGACATTAAGGCAAATGCAGAAATGTAGTTCAAATTGTGATGTGATATCATAGACAGTACCTTACGCTGCAGCCGAGACCAATGTGTAACAAGATTATTCCAGTCACCGTCGGATAAATGTAGCACCGGAGACTTTACAGAAATTTCGTTCAGAGGCTTGCCATCGAAGTGCGCTTGCCTCAGGTAGGAACGATACTTCATCAACGAGTGCTTGAAAAGCGCAACCAACCCTTGCTCGTCATCACAATCCAGTTTGCTCCTCGCCTATTTAAAAGAATGAAATCTTGTGTCTTCTGTCAGCAGAAACATATGCAGTAATGACCATGAATAACATTAGTACATTACTTACGCGTAAGTTGCGGAGGAAGACTGGAAATTGTTCTGTGTCTGCGGTATAATCTTTCCATGAAGGAAAGATGCGCACAAAGTTCCTGACAACAACATAAGCTTCATCTTCTAAACTGGGAAGAAATGGAACAGGGGTCCTATTTGCTGCAATTGGGGCTCTCTCTGGTTCGAAAAGGGATTTGGCAACTGGATTTGGTGTACTCTTTGCTGGAATGGGGGTTTTGCGTCGTACAGCTGGTGCTATGTCAACTGGCATAATCATACTGTTTGCTGCAGTTGGGGTCTGCTGAGTTGGGGCATCAGAAATGACCAGTGTAGTAGGGCTAGAGTCTGCTAGAGTTGGGGTGTTTTGTGGGTCAGGTGATATTGCAACTACACCTAATGGGCTATTTGATTTATCAGGTGCCACTACCTTTTCCAAATACTTTGCTTGTGCTCCTCCACGATCAGCAATCGCCCTCTTCCTTTTGAACGTCTGATACACAAGAACAACATTTGAATGGATAAATATGGTATGATGACAGATGGAATATGTACTGAAAATGGATAGGCAGGGCGTATTCACATACACGATGTGTAAACTAAGCTAATGGCAGTTCAACAAAGTAGAAGCAATGCAAAGCATCAGTTGCAAGATATGTGCGAGCAATGTAACCTTGGAAAGTTAGAGCAAGTACCTTGATGGGTGAATAAGATAGGGCATCTTCCTCTGACTCCTCCACTAGGGAGCTACATTGACTTAGGTCTCCCTCTAGCTCAGAATCACTGTTAGGATCATATTCTGAGCATGAATCTGTAGGTGGAGAGCGTTTGCATTGCATTGCATCCAGACTTGATTTCAGTCCCTTAATGCCAAGTTTGACAGCCATGGCATTGTTCTGCTTTATTCTTTTCATGCGCGCAAGCTCATAATCATTATGATGCTGTTCAGAATCTGAGATTCATGAAAACATAAAAAGTAGTCAGATTATCTATGGAATGCATTGCGGATTCAACTCGAGAGTGTCTCCCTATAAACCCCTGCATATGCAAAGTTCACCTCCCCAACCGTGCTGACCAGACCACACACAGAAATACAAACCCCTTATGTCTCTATAACAGGCAGGCACACATTTCAAAACTGAAGTAGGAACATTAGAATCATATGAAATTCGTATTTGAACAAATAAACTAAGCAATTATGAGTGGCATAATGTTTAGCTTCAAGGGTGGAGTGTTGGTAGTGCGACACAAAGCAAGTAGGCAGATTGTATTCCATGTAAAAGATCGAAACCTATGTAAAAGCTGGAAATGACACTTTCTTTCTATACAATGCAGTGTTCGTTGCCCACACATGATGGAAGAGATCACATAGAGAAATACTATTCACTCATGTCTACGGTTCCAGTATTTAGAAACAGGGTGGTCCACCCTAAAAGAATATTGACAACAAATATGACAAGGCAAGCATAGATGTAGTGAATCAATCATTTACTTGTGAGCTTACTAGGACAAGTATGCAGAATTGTAACTGCAGTAAGAGACCGTCCAAAATCTGAATGAAGAAGTTTGTCTAGCACTTATTGTTTGCAACTAATCGACGTGAATAATTGGATATTATATCGAATGAGTAAGAAAGACAAGTAAAATTGTCAACAAACCTGGCTTGCAGTAGTAATCTGGGTCAATGTCACTACGACCAACAATCCAAAATGACTAGTGTCTGTTCCGAGGGCCGGAATTTTGAAAACCCTGTGAACTTTAGAGGTACTAAAGATTACCGAAATACATCTGAACCATTAAGTGTAGGTAGCACTGAGCACACAACAAACCCTAATGACAGTCCTGCCTAATGAGTAATGAATCAATTAGAAAATGGGTGATGAGGAGTGGCTGCTGAGTGTTGAGGACGTATCTCAGGATAAATCGGGTTGGCTTGGTGGGTGCTGCACGCCTGAGCCCTGAACGGACTGGGAAGGTAGGCACGGCGGCGCGCCCGGGCAGCGGTGACGCTGTTGGGCGAGCGGCTCCTGGCCTCCTGTTAGTCCGGCGTCTCCTCCTAGAGTCATGCCGTCCGGGGACGGCAAGTCGCCGGCGAGGCAGGCGGCTGGGGGCGAGTAGAGATCGGAAGCGCGCAGCAGAACAGAGGGGAATCGGGGCCTGGGACGACCCAAAATCCCAGGGTGGGCCGGCCCACCGTGGGCACCCTGTAGAGATACACACCCGAGCGGCGAACATGCATTTTCGAAACTAATTTAGGAACATTTAGCTGACCAATTAAACAACTCTGTTTTAATAATATCAGATTCGTATTTGAACAACTAAGCTTGTTTAGCTTGATGGGTGGAGCAGTGTTATTATGACACGAAGCACGTATTCTGATCGTATAGTGATCATAAAAGGGGGAAACTCTAAGCATATTTTTTTAGCAAAAGAGGGTTTCCCCTCCGATTTCTATTAAAGAAACCACCACGGAACCAACATGATCAATTAAACCCTAAGCATGATCAATTAAACCGTATTATGGCTGTGCCATGGCAGATTTGAAGCTGCAAACCGAAGAAATGATATTTAGCATCCATTGTTTGCTTCGAACTAAGAACTAAATTCTAAGAGCTGAAAAGAAAGTAGAGTAACCAAGTTAAGATCTATTTTCTGGTTGAGATCAAAAAGTTGAGGAGATATGAAGTACCACCTCTCTTGCGGCGCCGTGTAGGCATCCGGGGTGCGATGGCTGTCGGTGGCGTTGAAGCAGATCTGCGACGGTAGACGGGTGCATCGGGGGATAAGTCCCGTTGCGGTGGAAGAGAAGGTCGTGTGAGCGGCCCCGGCAAAGAGGACGACGGCGCCGATGAAGCGAGAGGACGCGATGCAAGGCTATTGGTCCGTCGCCGTGGATGAGAAACGTCCATCTCTAGCAGTGGACGACGCGGTCTTGGTAGGCGCTCCGGCATGGTGGAGGACGGTGGCGATGGATGTGGTGGAGGACGGCGGCGATGGATGGGGTGGCGGACGGAGGCTGGTGTGGGGATGGGGTGTTCTAGCGCGGACGGTGTATGAATCGGAAAATGGAGGGAGAGGTACGGGGAACCATGTTTTTGGGACGCGCCTGTCTGAAATATGGGAAAGTTACGAACTTAGCCCCCGTTTAAAATTTGGACGTCTCGTCGGTTGGGGATAGGACGGTAATCTCGCATCTCGCCAATATTTGCCCAGAGCGATTTCGGGCGAGGAGAGGGTGGTTGGCCCATGGTTGGCGCCCACGGTGTATGAACGGGGCTGACAGGTAGGGCGGTTGTGTCACGTCTGAGTGAAGTTACAAACCTGCCCCTATTGAAAATATTTGCCTACATCGATTTCGGCCGAGTCGAGTTTGTTTTGCCGCCCACCGTGTATGAATGGGGAATGGAGGGAGAAACAGAGGTCTTTCGGACGAGCTTGAATCAAATGAGTTTTGCCGCCCATGTTTTACGCCCACCGTGTCGGAATGGGCTCAGAGGCGGTCGTGTCACGTCTAATTGAAGTTACTAACCTACCCCTATTTAGAGCAGTGGAAATCGGGCCAATGGATTGTCCGTGTAATGGGTAGACAGTAATTTCCATCTCCCAAACACTTGGCTTCGGGCAGCCGACATGGGAGTGGACATTTTGCCGCTTCTTTCGAATTTTGGGACAATAAGCATCCACGTTTACCCTGGCAACTAAATTCGAATCCATTTTGTATTCCTATATCAATCTTTATAAATCATTCTATGTGTTTTTATATATCTTCAAAAGGACGACAAAGATGTATTCCACTGTCATATATGAATATGGTTTACAAATGCCGATACTCAAATTCAGAAGCTAGAATCCAGTTTAAGGTGAATTCGAATATTTGGAACACTTCATGTCCAACTCAAATGTCACACGCAGCATAATGTGTACTCCCATTTAGATATGTACACAAGCGATGTATCAAGATTCAAATACCGAGTCAATCAACCAAGAATGTACAGAACTAACAGACATATAAACACTTATAGAGTATATGGATCAATAATATCAACTAACATACATAAGCCAGGCCGCTGTACTTTTTTTTGGCTACAACAGCATCCTTTTTTTAGCCAGCATCTTGGCCCTTTCCGATGCGTGCCACTTATGGTCCATCTATACTACTACTATTGCTGAATGCACATTCAGCCCGATTGGCATATTTGTAGGTCTGGCACAGCAATCCAAATGAAATGTCTCCGAGTCTTATCGATTAATACAGACTTGTGCTCAAATAAAATTACAAACCAAAAACAAAAAACAATTATTACAAGATCTCTAAAACAAATGGTTTGATTGATTACATGAACAGACAACACAAAGGTTATTCAACGATGGAAAGAACATTTCACCTATGATTTACCAAGTAGGAATTTAATTTCCTTTTTTCCTTCAGGACCTTAACAATCTGGTCAGTCTCAGCTTGCTTCGTTTTGAAATCCACCAAATATTTAATGGTTGTCTTGAGTACTGCTTGTGATTGTGCTGTTTGCTTCCTCAACATGTCAACTTCATCTCTAAGTGCAGAAGCAGAATCTCTTTCTACCACTAGTTTAGCCTCTAGAGCATCAGCAGTTGGCAATTCATAATGCACGATTGGGCCGGTGCCACTGCTGTGGGATGATGCAACGTCCATGGTGACCTCGCTCTTTGATCTTGGGCTAACCTGTTTTGCCATTAAAGTTCCGATTGGATTCAGAAAAGTTGAAGTTAGCAAAACATCTCAACTGGGAGTTATAACAGCAAACCAGTTAAACAAACAAGGAATTAAAGAGTTTCAATTGGATGCTGAAAAGTAGTTATTAACATCATTGTAACCCGCTGTTGCAGCAGCAAAGCAGTTAAACAAACAAGTAGATATTTAAGTTAAGGCAAACAGGTAATTCTTAACAGTAAGTATCAAACACATATATAGGCGCAGTCTACAATATGATTAACAGGCTGTGGCATTATGTAATCAGTAGCAAACTAAATTAAGCCAAGCAACGTAATTGAACAATTTTGCAATAAGTGGCTAACTAAAATTCCGAGAAGCAGGTAACTGAACTTACGCTAGTTCTTTGTACAGGCACACTGCAACTTCTTTTTCGCTTACAAGGTTGTACGAAGGAGTCCATGGCATCAATTGCTTGGATACGCAGTCCCAATACTTCTTTCTTCCCACACTGCATTGGTAAGTCGAATGGTTAATCTGGTAAGATGGTGCGTCCTTGATATGTTATATGAGGACGTGTAGTCAGACTAGTTGTAGCCACACACATCACACTGGCTTTTACTGTATATTTCATGCGATTACTTTTGGCATATCGAGATCTAAGCAATCTACAATAGGATGAAAAGACTGGCATCCTTCACATTATTGGCGAACTCAGTTCATAGAAACAAGCAATTCAACCATTCTGTGGGTAAATCAAAAGCGCCACTGGAATATTTTTCACTACCCAATCATACACGCAAAAAGGGGCGACGCCACCATAGGGGCTGGTATGGGCGGCCGCCTCAGGTGGCTGGAAAGTGTGCACCTAGTTTGAGTCGTCCAGGTTGGCCCAGGCTAGTTTTGTTTGTCCCAACGCACGAGCAGGCAATGTAAAAAATGAAGAAAAATGTTTCAATTTGGATGGGCCAATAACATAAGTGCAAGGCAGGCCCTATAGCAGGCTCGCGGCCCAAACGAGCGCCTCCCATATCGATCGACAGCAGGAAAAATCCCAATTGATTCGCTCCAGCCTCCAGTCTGGTTCGCTCCTAACCTAGCCGCCGCTGGACAGACCGACACAGCACTTCCTCGCGCCCTCGTTGGAGGGCGGTCGCCGGGCTTCAAGCGAACGGAAGGACAAGAAGATGAAGATCCAACCCTGGGTGTAGCCTGCGTGGGAGGCAGCGGCGGCAGCACGGGCATGGCATCGAGCTTGCGCAAACGGACAGTCGCAGCTTGCAAGAGTAGCATGCGCAACGAGCAGGTACATCACATCCCTGATTATATCTAATTCAACTCTTCAATTTCTGGCCAATAGTTAAACCTGACGGTGTTGTAAAACTGCTTGTATGTAGGGAATCTATGAGAAAATGAAACCAATTTCTACTTATTTTATAACTCCCCCAATCAATACTGAACTGACTGAATCTGATGTATCTAATCAAGTTTCCGATGCAAACATACAAGCTCATGTTGTTCTTGAGCCTGAAGTGTCTAATGAACAGACTGCTAATGAAGGATTTGATGCAAACATTTTACATGCTCCTGGTGATGAACATATAGTGTCTAATGAGGGATCTAATGCAAGCATTTTGCAAGCTCATTGAAGGATTTAGTGTCTAATGATGATCTGCTATGTTGAGAGAGACAGAGATTTGCAGGCATTGATGACAAGCAAATTATAGTGCATTTTCATAGCTTGAGGAAACGTCGAGGCCATCTACCAGAAAGTCCCCGTATCATGACAACATAGCATAAATACTTTTCTAATCTGTTGTTTGAAACTATTGGCATACTTGTGCAGGATAGATATATTGACATGCAGTTTGCGCACTGGTTATAGGTGCAATTACACTTCGATATTTTCAGCCAGAGACGAATAATTCAAGCAGGTACAGACCATGTTTGTAGTCCTTGTACACCATGTTGCATTTTGTGTTTTTTGGTGCTTGCATCATTTAGTGTTTATAATCTGAACTACTTTGGATCATTAGCTGGTTTTCAAAGTGCATGTAGCTTCACATTTCTCAAGTTATGTTGATTTCCGGAGTGCAAGTGCCTTCGTATTTTTTAAGTTAAATGTTCGCCCCTGGTAACTTGAATTCGTGGATCCGCCACTGCACACAAATCATACACGAATGCCAGTACGAATTAAATGAAATGCAGGGACTTACGCTAGCTCGTTGTACAGGCTCACTGCAGCTCTGCTTGCGCTTGGGATGTTCCATGTACAAGTCCATGTTACCACTTGCTTGGATGTGCAGGCCTTGTGCTCCTTGCATCCCCCTCTGCATTTTTGACACGGCGAATGGTTGATCAAATAAGAGGAATCGACCTTGATGTTGTACCGGAGGACAGATACTTACAAGGTTATACGGGTGTGCAGGATGTGTACCAGATCCCGTAGCGCCGTCATGCTTCGCTAAAAAATGGATTTGCTTGTTTCAGATGATATCTCCAGAAGAAATAAGAGTTAAAGTCAGAGTTGCATAGGCGTGTAAGCTAAGAGAGCAGTGAAAGGATATCCAAACATCGTCGGAACAGTGCACAAGGGAGTGATGTGTGGATACCTAGTTCGGGCCGGCGTTTGGGCATGCTCGCCTAGCTAGAGTGCGGGTCACTTCAGAGCCGTTGAGGGTGATGCGCTGGCGTTGGCTGGCCGCGCACGGATGCAGATCTTGAGTGGCAGCGGAGCGCTACGATGCGGTGGACGAGACCGTTGGTGAAGCCCCAACGGCCTCGGGGGGCGGAGGTGCGACGATGTGCTCGGTGAAGTAGCCCCGGTGAGCTGGGAGACGGCGTCGGTGAAGCGCACCTGATGCGGTGGAACTCGGTGTCTGTGAGGCACGTCGGTTGCGGCGGCCGACGTTGTCGGTGGACCACCCGGTGCGGTGGACGAGGGCGTAGATGAGGTAGCTCCGGTGCGGTGGTGAAGCGCGACCGTCGTCTTCGTCGTCGTCGTCCGGCACAGAGGTGGGGAAAGAGACGAGACGAGGGGCGATTCGAACTTTGCTTGGGTTGGCGGCAAATTAGGGATTTGAGCAATCTGGGCGCGGAAGGGGACGGTGGAGAAGAGAGATTTTGCAGGGCTGGAATTGGGGCCGCCAGATATTTCAATCCGAAACGTGGAAGAGCAAACTTATTTTGTCGTCGTCCTTTTTTTGGGGGGAGGGAGGGACGAGGGAGGGAGTGGGGGAGGGAGGGACGAGGGAGGGGGGTGGGTGGCTGGGTGCTACGCGTCCGTCCGACACACGCGACCACCCCGACAGGACTATGCTTCGGTGCCTTAAGGCACCTGCCTTTGTGTCCATGACATGTGGGCCCAACAGGTGGCTGGCCCACATGTCAGTGACCCAAAGGCAGGTGCCTTTAAGGCACCGAAGCAGCGTCCACCCCGACACGACCCTGGTCTGCCTGGTGCGCCTACATTTGAGAATGCAAACGAATCTTCTTTCATTTGCAAACGAATCTGTATGTATTACCATGCCCGTGTTTTCCTTGCAATAATTAGTCATTCGAAACGAGATACTCCCTCCGTTCACTTTTGTAAGTCGTTTCAGACAACTTAAAATGAACTGTTTTGCACATTGTCTGAAATGTCTTCAAGGTCTTATAAAAGTGAACAGAGGGAGTACTATAAATTAATTAATGAGGAGTTATTTGAAAAAAAATCGAAACGGTATCCACGCTAACGTGGATTAGAGTGTGTGTCACATAATTAGTTATTTGAATTAGAGTGTGTGTCACGTAGCGATCTCCAATTCTAACGTGGATTTCGCATTTCACTATATCCACGCTACTTTTTTAATACAAATTCATATGTATATGATGAACACCATGGTAGTGAGAAAACTTTTGGATGGATTCAAACATATGACCTACAAAAAAGCACAACAAATTGAGTCAATGTCAACTTTTCGAAACTTAGTATGGCACGAATTCGAAATAATTACTCGTATGCATGGTCCTCAGTTCAAATCTTACAATGTACACCGAATTGAAACATCGATGTTAAGTCTCGTACTATGTACATTCAACCACACCCCCCCCACACACGCTACATACTTCATGTATCGGTCAATCTTCCTCTCTTACCACCTTAGGAAGCTATCGGTTTCCAACACACGTTCATTCTTTCTCTCCATGTTTCGATCTCTAAGTCTTTCAACTACACAACCCCTTTTTCCACTCTGTTACCAAATGTATTTACCTCACACACCCGCCATTGCACCCCATGCTGAGCTCTCTCTCTCTCTCTCCTCTCTCCCTCTCCCTCTCACCCTCTCGCGCTAAATACATGCATTGCCTATCTAGCCCCCCAACCTCTCGTGCGCACGCACGCACGTTGTATATCTAGGTCACTCCCTCGAGACTGTCTCACTCTTTCTTCCGCACGGCGGGCCACACTCGCTCAATCTTGCTCTCTTTATCTGAATCTCGTTTAACCTCGTTTTCTTTCACACACAAATGATATATCTCCCTGTTCGGGCCTCGATCGACACACTCTATACTCTCTCACGCAGATTGTCTATCTAGGTCAGTCCATCCAAGCCGCCGCCACTCTTTCGACCTCATGGCGGGCCATGCTCACTCAATCTCTCTCTCTCTCTCTCTCTCTTTGTATGTCTCGATTGACCTTGCTCTTTCTCGGACAAAAACGATATATCACCATGTTTGAGCCCAATTCGACCTATTCACATTGTATACTCTCTCACGCACATTGTCTATCTAGGTCACTCTCTCCAACCCGTCTCACTCTTTCGATCGCACGGCGACCCTATGTGATCGATTGACCTTGCTTCCTCCCACGCACAAAATATATCTACACGTCTGTGACTGGATCATCTCTCAAGCTCTATCTTACAGCCCTCACCCTTGCCAAAAGCTCAATCGGACAATATCTCTCCAGAGCATATATATCTGTTCAATGAATGTCGGACCACACTCACTTTGTCTCTCTATCTATATGTCTCTCGATTGACCTTGCTTTCTCACACCGTATCTTCCACGCATTGAAGCTACTACCTCTCCATCCCTCGCAAAGCCGGAGCTATTTACATTGCGAGTGGCACTCCAACCTTGGATTAATTTGTGTAGGCATTTATTCCGATCGGTTTAGATTATATTTTCGTAGCATTCGGCCCACAACTACTCCAAACACCGTTGCAACCCCCGCAACTCCCCTAGTTGATTTCCCTCTGGCTCGGTCATCGCTCTCTCGCACGTCCTTTCTCGCCTTCAACGTTGCACCATGGTATTATTGCAAAAAACTATGTTGTTCTCTTTAATTATTATAAATAAGCTACAAAACTACACACCGATAGTCCACTTGGAATGGAACAAAATTCGACCCACAAATTAAAGTGCTACAAACTACACACCGAGGGGCCCACATGTCATGAAACAAATTTGGACCCATATACAAATTAAAAAATAAAGGACGAGGATCGAACATGCGACCGGGCCTTCAAGCCGCACGTCAATAGGCAACATACGTAGAACAACAATGTTTGTTGTACCCCCCTTTGTTCACATAATGTTTTTATATTACCACAGCCTATTTAATGGATAACATGTAATATTATTTTTAGTACTATTCGCCTTCACTTACTGGTGGGTTCCATGTGTGCTCTCTCTCTCCTCCCCTTCTGCGTTTAGACGCACGGGCAAACACGAAGAACTCGCGGGCGATGTTGCCGTTGACCATATCTGGACGCGTTCACAAGTCACGGCACCAGTTTCACGTACTAGCAGTACTAGTCAGTGTGTACGTGCAATGCACGTAATTTGGAAGTATATTAAGTGCATGCGGATATTAAGTAGGATATTATTTGCGTGTTATTATGTGATTAGCACTATTTTTGGCATGAAATTAACTGCACGCTAAACGTGTTGAGCACTCGACATTGAAGCAGTCTAGGTCGTTGGATGACAAGGAATACATGTGGCTTGATGACGTTTATATATTTAATTTGATACGGCTCTAGCAGAACATTCAATCGATCAAACCATATATTTCGTTCAGTCTGACTCCGACTTTAAATTATACGACGATCGATATAAAATAAACGGAAATGATAAACCTTCGGATTTTAAGCATGTCAATCCGAATGTTTTTCATGGAAAATTTAGATTACGCCGGCGGCGGCGTCTTGCGTGGGAAGCGGCTCCTCTGCCGTGCTCTGTGTGTCGTCGGGCCACTGACCGACAGTGACAGCGGCGTCTTGTGCCGTTGTTGGCGTACTCCAGGATGTTGGCCTAGCTTCAAGGAAGGCCAAAATGTTCTGGACTTCGGAGCAGTCAACTGGCGGGAGGACGCGACTGGCGTTGGTGCAAGGAAGCGGTCGACGGCGGCCATCCATGCCGCTGAGGGGGGCACTGGCACGCGCGCGGGGACATGCATTGTCAACGGCGCGGCAGAGACATTCCTGTGCACAGGCACCGGCACGAGCGTGCACATCAGGAAACTAGAACACTAAGGGCAGACCATCATGATGCGGCATGGCGTACGTTTAGGTCAGGCTAGTTGGAGGTAGACGACGGGAGAATCGGAGAGGAAGAGAGAAGATTGTAGCGATACCGGGTAGTGCAGGGTTGATTTTAAACTACGGTGTCGGCGACATTAAAAGTGGGAGGAGTTGGGAAGGGCTCGCCTCCTGGTGAGCCTGCACAGCGGTCTGCTCGCACGCCTCCTTGTCAGCCGGCGCAGCGGTCTGCTTGCACGCCTCCCGTCTACTCATCACACACTTGCTCGGACGGCACCTGCCGATGTGAAGCAGGGACTCGTGGCGGCACAAAACGCCCATGGTTTCAATAGTGAAAACGTTCGCCTTAATGTGACAGGTATTTGTTCCAAAATACCTTGGCTCTTCATTTGTGCAACTTGTCATAAGCAGCTTGTCTCAAATTGAAGAAAAAACTTACGAAGTAATATTTGTGCCATATCACGTGACCATGCTCAGTTTCAAGAATTCATGCTCACTTTTGGATTTTCTGAAATTTAAGATCCAGGATTCGAAACAATATCATAACCTGCATCATGCAATAAATTTTCAAGCCGTACATCTGTCCTGTTGTATTTCTTAAGAAAGGATTTGGTCAAACATTTTGCTTAGTTAGACTTCAGACAAGTTATATATGCAGAGTAAAAGGATAATCCCTCCGTACCAGTGCATTGCCTGATATATTAACTCAAGTACTAGGCACGAACAAACGGGCTCAATTCTGTGCTCATCCTGGTGTAGTAGTAGTAGTACTAGGCAATGCAGTTGACGGGTGACCTTGACAAGCGGCGACCGAGGGAATTGAACCGTGCTCGGCACGGTAGGTAACGTTGTCTAGTTACTAAAGCATCCCTCCATTGTTCATCGGTAGTCATTATGGACCGGGGACATGAGGGGAATTTCCTAGGGCTGGAATTCTGGCCGCCAGATATTTCGACTTGAAACGCCGAGGCTCGACTGGTTGGGGTTGCCTAATGTGCGTACCACGCACGCCACCGAAGGACATGAGCCCGGTTTTTTTTAGGATCAACACGAGCCAAGGTCTGGCTGGTACGCCGTTGGGTCCTACCATTCGAGAATACGAAAGGAACCTTTTAAATTGCCGAATGAATCTATGTGTATTACAATACCCGTATTTTCCTTGCAAATACTAATCTCAACGTGGTAATTGATTTATGACGAGTTGTTGAATTAGAGTGAGTTTGTGATATAGTGATCTCAATGTGGATTTCACATTTCATGGTATCCCTAGTAAGTTTTCCAATGCAAATTCAAATTTAAAAGATGAACAATATGGAGGTGAGAAAACTTTGTATGTATCAAGCATATGACCACACACACACACACACGCACAAACACAACAACAATCCAATAAGTATAGTGCATCTATTTTTCCAAACCATGCATGTATGACAAGAATTCAAAAATACTCCTTCTATTCCTAAATATTAGTCTTTTAGAGAGTTCAACAAGTGACTACATAGGGAGCAAAATGAGTGAATCTAGACTCTAAAATATGTCTATATACATCCGTATGTGCCAGTCCATTTGAAGCCTCTAAAAAGACTAATATTTAGGAACGAAGGGAGTAAAATGTAAGACATCCATGGTCCTCAGTTCAATATTTAAAATGAACATGAAACTGAAACATGAATATTAAGTCTAGTACTACAGTACATAAAAATGTTGTGTTTAGGCGGAGCTATGATTGTCGGGGGTCAACCCCTCGACCTTAGATAAAATTGTGGAGCTCTGTTTAGGGTTGTTTAGATTATATTTGTCCCCACCCTCCCAACCACCGATTGGTTGTGCACCCCCCACCCCTCCTCCCCCGGAGAATATCATGTGCCCCCATACCTTAGATGCTATATGCCGATACGAGTTGCTTGGAGCTTGTAGATCTGAGATATAGCAGCTCACATGATGTGTCTTAATATTTTTGCAGGAAACCTTGATGAGTTTGAGAATTGCACACAATTTGTACAAAAACTACTTAGATGCCCTTTGATCCCATATCCAACGACCTCGAAGTTCGTATCACCGTAGCATCTAAGATGAAGGAGGACATCATATTCTTCTGTATGTAAGAATATCATGTGCTACCACACCTTAGATGCTTTGGTGATACAAGCTCTTCGGAGGCGTTGGATTTTTGACCCAACACCTCCTCGGTGGTTCGAATGGTTTTTTGCAGAAAAGCCCCAAAAGAGTTCGGCCGCTACTTACAAGTACAAAGACTGCTCAGATGCCATTGGATCTCAGATCAAATGACCTCCAAGCTCGTATCACTGTAGCATCCAAGCCGCGATAGCATCTTATGTTTTCTCGCACGGGAGAGTATGAGGTGCTCCCGCACCGTAGATTCTATGGTGATACGAGTTCACTAAGATCTAATAGCCCACAGTAGGAGGTTTGAATGTTCTTGCAATATACGGCTGATAGAGTTTGGGAAATGCGCAGAAAGTACAAGTACTACGCATGTGCCATCTGATCACTGATCATACGACCTAGATGCTCATATCACCGTAGCGGGTAATTAAGCTACGGGGAGCACCTAATATGAGCACCGGGGAGCCGTTGGATCGAAGATGCAGCGGCACACACGAGGCCTGAATGTTTTATTTGCAAAAAAACCTTTGGAGAGTTTGGAAATTGCGCATAATTACAAAGACTATTCCCAAGCCATTGGATCTCACTTCCAACGGTGTAAAAACTCGTATCACCATAGTATCTAAGCTGTGGGGTGGATGTGATATTCTATGCCGCTGTCATTTTTGTTCGTAAACTTGCAAAATACGTGTAACTCGTGCCGTTACTTGTCGAACCGCGCAAAGTGTTTGTTCAAAAAAACCATCCTACACTGAAATATCGGAACAACACACGGGGGTCCCACTTGTCATTAATCAAATTTGGACCTAAAACTAACAAATCTGAAAGACGAGATTCGAACTGGCAACCTGGACTACAAAGCGTAAGTCGATAGCCTGAAAAAACCAACGGTTGTTGGCTTTGTCCCATAACTTGATTTTATACAGTACTTGCATTGAGTAGAGTAGAGGGAGTGCCTCGTGAACACATGCATGACCGTTGTCTCACTTACTGGTGGGTCCCAGGTCTGCGATCTCAATCTCTCTTCTCTCCATCGTCTAACCTTTGCACGGGCACACACGAAGAGCGGCGCTAGCTTGCCGTGGGGTTATTACAACTAAAAAAAGCTTGGAAAATAGAAGAATCGCCTAGAACAAGAGACGTTGTGGCCGGTCGAGACGGAGCTAACCACATCTATCCTCGGTGCCACGTTTGCATGATGAAGCTGTGTGGCTAGTGGGGTGTTTTCGACCGACTGGCTGGGTCCCGAGGTCAAACCATAGGTACTACGTCTGATACAGTATATTTTTACACGCACATTTTTCCTCCATGCCGAGACGTGGCACACCCTACCGCGTGGTTTCGGGGTCCTCCCGGGTGGTGCACGCATATATTCTTCCTGACGTGGGACGCCCTACCACGCGTTTTCTGGGTCCTCCTCGGTCGTAGCACCGAAGCAAGTAAATGAGTCGTCAAATCACGAAAGACCACCTTTCCTGCCGAGTACATCAGTGAAGCACAGTGGCTAGCTAGTTGGGCTAGTTCGACCGATTAGCTAGGCCGCCGCCACATTTGTTTTTTCACCCCTTTTTTATCTACTTGCCGGCAGGTAAATTTAAATATCCACCGCGACGTTGCTCTGGTGTTCGGGTGCGGCAGGATTTTTAATTTTTTGATTGACGGGAGCAGGCGCGGCAGGATTTTTAATTTTTTGATTGACATGAGCAGGCGCGGCAGCAATTAGTCACGATGACTCCGCCTGTAAAAACCCACTGCTCCCTGATGTGAGAAGTCGTCGACTGGTGTTTTACCGTGGTGAAAACCAAAAGATTCCCTGCTCCCTCCGCCTTCCCGTAGATTGCATTGCCTTTCAGCCGTTTCGCCCCTTTTGCTTCCTCTCCCCATTGCTTCTACCTGGTGCCATGGCGGCGCAGCAGATCACAGAGTCCGAGGTGAGGCGCCTGACACAAGAGCTCCATGACAAGGATGCGGAGCTCAGGGCCAAGGACATGGAGCTCCGTGAGCTCAAGGAGGAGAGGAGTGCCATGCTCCTCCGTTATGTGCGGGAGTTCACGGAGCTTCAAAAGCGGCAGGCGTCCACCACAAAGATGCTCGAGGCGTCAGCGGCGTTGCTGCAGAAAGTGGGAGATACGATAGGCCGTCAGGGGAGCCGGCTGGAGCGCGAGCGGGCCGATCGTGACGAGGTCCAGGATCGCCTCAGCCACTTGGTGAACCAAGTTTCCATGCACGTGTTGCGGCTGCACGATGCCTACCGTCGTGCCAGCACGACGATGTCGGCCGTCGGGCTAAACCCATTCGACCACCCGGTCGACTTCAACGAGTTGCGGCTTCCTGACCTGGTCTCCTTCTTCACCTATATCTCCGAGGAGCTGAGCCGTCTCCGCGCGATGGTGGGGGCTGAGCTGGACAAGGAGGGGTTGCGGGCTGCCGTCGCCGTTGCCGGGCGAATCCTTTCAGGGCTCCGTCACCGGAATCCATTCGTGCCATTGGACGCCGTCTTTGACGAGCTGGCTCCCGTCGACCGGGAGCGGGCTCTACGGGCGGTTGCACCCTGCATCACCAACGTCGTGCGCCTCGAGAAGCAGAGGGACTTCGGTGGTGTTTAGGCACCCTCTGCATGGGCATGTCCATGTCTCGGCGCAACATGACCGTTGGATCAAACTCAGACGGCGCAGATCAGTCACTGTAGCACAAAGCGTGTGGGTGTGTTTGGTTGCATTCTCATCTCAATATAGTTGTTTCGTCTTCGTGTATTTTTGTCAACCTACTAGTGTGGACTTATGCACCCTTCATGCACTCTGCCAAACACCCAAAAGTGGGTCGAGAAGGGAGCTTTTGCTCCCATCCCGTGCACCCTTCATACACCCTGCCTAACACTATTCGTGCTTCATATGGTTCATGTTTCATGGAGTACTGTAGCACCATACTCTCCGTGCGCTGTGGACCTAGTTCTGTTAACATTGATCTCACTGTTCATTCTCGACCGGACAGTTGAAAAAGCGGTACTATGTTACATATAGGAGTAGTTGACATGCGCACAACATCATTTGTTATCGTCATATCTTACTACACTAGCAACAAGATTGTGTAGTACTGACGTATGAACCACTGCACATGCCTAGTAGCAGGAGTACTGTGTATGTTCAAGTGGCTGCCGTGTTTCGCACTCCTCCGTCGTAAGAGTGGAAACGCTTGCTGTAATCATTTTTTCTTCAGAAAAATAGTGGACACGCTCTATCGTGTGGATCCTCCTCCAGCCATGCACTAAATTACTCACTTTCGCCGACGTGTGGGACAGCCAGCACCTGGGTCCACCAGCCATGCACTAAATTACTCCGTAGTAGAGTGATGGTAGACTACCCCGATCGAACTGCCGCAGTAATGCCCAATGAGCCGTCAAATCACAAAACCCCCTCCTTTCCAGCAGTAAGTTGGACGGATGAAGCAACCATCATTTCACTCTTCTCTCTCAGCTTCCTCTCTTGAAGAAAACCCCCACTCGCTTCGCTTCTCCCTCATCTCGTTCCTCCTTTCACTCTTCTCTCTCAGCTTCCTCTCTTGGATGGACGCCGGAGCACCGGCCGACGTGATGTCTATGGCTCTGGCCAAAACCGTCGAGGCTCATGGTACGAAGAAGCGCAAGCACCCCGCCGAGACTACCGCAGACAAGCTCAAAGCCATCGCCCTGTCCAAGCCCCCCTCTCCGGGATCCCTCATTAAGTAAGTCCAGGTAATGTCTCTTGTTGACGATCTTTTTCTCGATCTTGATCGTGTTTTTTCATCTAACACGCAGTACTAGTACTGGTAGTACAACTTTCTGGGTGATCTTGCATGTGATTTTAGTGTGCCAAATGACGGTTCTAAATTCCTCTTTTGACCAAAACATGCGAGAGGTTGACACTGATTTCTTATAGATTACTTTCAACTACTCCCTCTGTCCCAAATTTCTTGTCTTAGATTTGTCTAGATACGGATGTATCTAATACTAAAATGTGACTTGTTACATCCATATCTAGACAAATCTAAGACAAGAATTTTGGGACGGAGGGAGTACTTTATGAACATCAATGCTACCTTTTAAGAGGGTATATTTGCCTCAGTAACTTGTGTTATGGATATTGCATGTAATCCCTCTGCTCTCATGCCTTTGAAGACATGTTCTAGTGTCTTTGCTCACTCATTTCTGTGCGTATATGTAGTCATATATGGAGTATAATATCAAAAATCATCTTATATTTCTGAACGGAGCTAGTAATAAAATATGGTTTCTGTTTGAATTAGAACCAGGTCCGCGGTGGAGATGAAGTTCTCAAAGTCATGCCGTGTGAACTGGAAGACCTGATGATGAGTTCTACGGCTGAACTATCCAGCTGCTGTGTCCTTGTCGCCACGTGTCCTTGTCGCCACGTGTCCTGAACTAGTGTTTTCCTGTAGCATTGTTGTCAGGCGTGTTCTCGAGGCTATACTTGACCACAACAATTTCCTGTCTGTGCCTTCGATTACGAAGGGTGTGGTTCTTGTAAAGCTTCCCAACAAATCTGATGCGGTCTGTCTTCATCATCATGTTTATGAGTGGAAAGACCACTCTGTTAGGTTCTCCAAGGTTGACAAGATGGTGATGGTGCATGTAGACATCTCACACGAAGTCCATGGCCTAGTCGGTTATGCGGGGTTCATCCCGTAGGTCGGTGGCAAGAAATAGTCTGCAGAGTTTAGTTAGTGCAACTTTGCTTGTCTGTAGTAAGTACTATTGTTCAGTACTTGATTTGTGTTTGTGAACCCTGTATTGTTTATTAGTACTGCCGCTTTTGGTGTGTGAACGGTCTATGTTAATGTCTGTCCACTCAATTCAGTCTGTATATTTTGAAGTATCCAGATCATATTTTTTGTGAGGACGGTTTATCAATTATGGTTACACTCCAATATCTGTATGCATTGCAGGGTTTATCGCACCCACCAGGATTTCCAGTCCCATGGATGTTCGGTCCATACGATTTGTCACGACCTTTGGACTGTCCTGCTTGTGGGAGTAGGCGGGGCCCCTGCATGCCACGCGTAGTTGGACGATCAATCTTCTGTTTAGTACTTCAACATAGTGATTTCCTGGTAAGGATTCACTCGTGTCACATCAAGTGAATTTTATTGATTTACTGTCTAAATCTTATTGATTTAGTGTCATGTTTTCTTTCTTTTCCTGCAATTTTACGATGCAGGTTTTGCCATGTGACATTCATCATAGAATAAACCGTTTGGTTTGCTCTACGATGGCTATTTTTGCAGGTTTCACTTCTTATGTCGTGTCAGTAACGAAGGCACTGTCCATCACTTATATTACTGGAAAAAATTGGATCAGTCTGTTGTCTGAGTACAAGCTGAATCCCTATGATGAGCTGCAGTTTGGTTTAACAAAAACGCCACAATTAGTCCTTCTCGCGTTTAAAAAAAATGAAGAAAAAACTGGATCACGGTCACGAATCCTAGTCAAGTTAGAAAGCTGATCATAGCAGACCAGGCACGATCGCCGTTGTCTCGCACAGATCGAGCACCGGCAGTTGCTCTAGCACTGATAGCGGCAGCAGCTCAGTCTGATCCAGCCGAGGATTGGGCACCGACCGCGTCAGCGGATCAGTCTGATCTACCGGAGGATCGGGCATCGACACCGGCACCTGCTCTGACACCGGCACCAGCTCTACAAGGAGCACCATCTCCGGCAGCAGCAGCGACTTCGGCACCTGCACCAACACTTGCACTTGCATCTGCTCCGGCCCGTGCAGTTGCACCGGCAACAGACTGGGCTGCAGTTCGCACTTCATATACCAAAGTCCTTACAAAAACTGACATGTCCACCTTCTTGGTAAGCATTGGCCGCCCAAGTGCTTCGTTCTTTTTTCTTTCCATGTTGTTTCACATGATTCACTGTGTTGATCTAACTGTTTGGGTATGTCTTCTTGTTTGCAAACAGAGAATTCCTAGAGCAACGAGGGAGTCGTTCAACAATCCGGGCGACCGCGGCCAAGTTTCTCTTACCATGCGCAGCCTTGGTGTGAATGAACCTGCTCAATATACCGTAAGTACAAAGGATGGTCGCATGATGATTGATGCTAAAGGATGGTCAAGGTTCAAATCTAAATCATATCTTGCGGTAGGAGATTGTAACGCCCACGATGCGGCTATATCTCCCACGTGTCGAGGCACGACTTAGAGGCATAACCGCATTGTGGTTTTGTCGCAAGAAGGGTCATCTTCACACAATCCCATGTAATGAACAAGAATGGGATAAAGAGTTGGCTTACAATCGCCACTTCACACAATACATAAATGAAATCATACAACATTCAAGATACACACATAGGTCCAACTACGGAACCAAAATAAAAGAAGACAACCCAACTGCTAGATCCCTGATCGTCCCAACTGGGCTCCACTACTGATCAACATGATAAGAAACAACACAACGAACAAGATCTTCATCGAGCTCCCACTTGAGCTCGGTTGCGTCACCTGCATTGGCATCGTCGGCACCTGCAACTGTTTTGGAAGTATCTGTGAGTCACGAGGACTCAGCAATCTCACACCCGCGAGATCAAGACTATTTAAGCTTATAGGAAAGGATGGGGTAGTGAGGTGGAGCTGCAGCAAGCACTAGCATATATGGTGGCTAACATACGCAAATGAGAGCGAGAAGAGAAGCAACGGAACGGTCGTGAACTAGCAATGATCAAGAAGTGATCCTGACCTCCTCCTTACGTCAAACATAACCCAGAAACCGTGTTCACTTCCCGGACTCCACCGAGAAGAGACCATCATGGCTACACACGCGGTTGATGCGTTTTAATTAAGGTCAAGTGTCAAGTTCTCTACAACCGGATATTAACAAATTCCCATCTGCCACATAACCGCGGGCACGGCTTTCGAAAGATAATACCCTGCAGGGGTGTCCCAACTTAGCCCATTATAAGCTCTCACGGTCAACGAAGGATATTCCTTCTCCCGGGAAGACCCGATCAGTCTCGGAATCCCGGTTTACAAGACATTTCGACAATGGTAAAACAAGACCAGCAAAGCCGCCCGAATGTGCCCACAAATCCTGATAGGAGCTGCACATATCTCGTTCTCAGGGCACACCGGATGAACACTACGTACAACTAAAACCAGACCTCGAGTTTCCCCGAGGTGGCGCTGCAAGTGGCTCTAGTTTGGACCAGCACTCAGAGGAACACTGGCCATTTACTGTCTAAATCTTATTGATTTAGTGTCATGTTTTCTTTCTTTTCCTGCAATTTTACGATGCAGGTTTTGCCATGTGACATTCATCATAGAATAAACCGTTTGGTTTGCTCTACGATGGCTATTTTTGCAGGTTTCACTTCTTATGTCGTGTCAGTAACGAAGGCACTGTCCATCACTTATATTACTGGAAAAAATTGGATCAGTCTGTTGTCTGAGTACAAGCTGAATCCCTATGATGAGCTGCAGTTTGGTTTAACAAAAACGCCACAATTAGTCCTTCTCGCGTTTAAAAAAAATGAAGAAAAAAACTGGATCACGGTCACGAATCCTAGTCAAGTTAGAAAGCTGATCATAGCAGACCAGGCACGATCGCCGTTGTCTCGCACAGATCGAGCACCGGCAGTTGCTCTAGCACTGATAGCGGCAGCAGCTCAGTCTGATCCAGCCGAGGATTGGGCACCGACCGCGTCAGCGGATCAGTCTGATCTACCGGAGGATCGGGCATCGACACCGGCACCTGCTCTGACACCGGCACCAGCTCTACAAGGAGCACCATCTCCGGCAGCAGCAGCGACTTCGGCACCTGCACCAACACTTGCACTTGCATCTGCTCCGGCCCGTGCAGTTGCACCGGCAACAGACTGGGCTGCAGTTCGCACTTCATATACCAAAGTCCTTACAAAAACTGACATGTCCACCTTCTTGGTAAGCATTGGCCGCCCAAGTGCTTCGTTCTTTTTTCTTTCCATGTTGTTTCACATGATTCACTGTGTTGATCTAACTGTTTGGGTATGTCTTCTTGTTTGCAAACAGAGAATTCCTAGAGCAACGAGGGAGTCGTTCAACAATCCGGGCGACCGCGGCCAAGTTTCTCTTACCATGCGCAGCCTTGGTGTGAATGAACCTGCTCAATATACCGTAAGTACAAAGGATGGTCGCATGATGATTGATGCTAAAGGATGGTCAAGGTTCAAATCTAAATCATATCTTGCGGTAGGAGATTGTAACGCCCACGATGCGGCTATATCTCCCACGTGTCGAGGCACGACTTAGAGGCATAACCGCATTGTGGTTTTGTCGCAAGAAGGGTCATCTTCACACAATCCCATGTAATGAACAAGAATGGGATAAAGAGTTGGCTTACAATCGCCACTTCACACAATACATAAATGAAATCATACAACATTCAAGATACACACATAGGTCCAACTACGGAACCAAAATAAAAGAAGACAACCCAACTGCTAGATCCCTGATCGTCCCAACTGGGCTCCACTACTGATCAACATGATAAGAAACAACACAACGAACAAGATCTTCATCGAGCTCCCACTTGAGCTCGGTTGCGTCACCTGCATTGGCATCGTCGGCACCTGCAACTGTTTTGGAAGTATCTGTGAGTCACGAGGACTCAGCAATCTCACACCCGCGAGATCAAGACTATTTAAGCTTATAGGAAAGGATGGGGTAGTGAGGTGGAGCTGCAGCAAGCACTAGCATATATGGTGGCTAACATACGCAAATGAGAGCGAGAAGAGAAGCAACGGAACGGTCGTGAACTAGCAATGATCAAGAAGTGATCCTGACCTCCTCCTTACGTCAAACATAACCCAGAAACCGTGTTCACTTCCCGGACTCCACCGAGAAGAGACCATCATGGCTACACACGCGGTTGATGCGTTTTAATTAAGGTCAAGTGTCAAGTTCTCTACAACCGGATATTAACAAATTCCCATCTGCCACATAACCGCGGGCACGGCTTTCGAAAGATAATACCCTGCAGGGGTGTCCCAACTTAGCCCATTATAAGCTCTCACGGTCAACGAAGGATATTCCTTCTCCCGGGAAGACCCGATCAGTCTCGGAATCCCGGTTTACAAGACATTTCGACAATGGTAAAACAAGACCAGCAAAGCCGCCCGAATGTGCCCACAAATCCTGATAGGAGCTGCACATATCTCGTTCTCAGGGCACACCGGATGAACACTACGTACAACTAAAACCAGACCTCGAGTTTCCCCGAGGTGGCGCTGCAAGTGGCTCTAGTTTGGACCAGCACTCAGAGGAACACTGGCCCGGGGGTTTAAAATAAAGATGACCCTTGAGTCTGCAGAACCCAAGGGAAAAAGGCTTAGGTAGGCAAATGGTAAAACCAAGGTTGGGCCTTGCTGGAGGAGTTTTATTCAAAGCGAATTGTCAAGGGGGTCCCATAAATCACCCAACCGCGTAAGGAACGCAAAATCAAGGAACATAACACCGGTATGACGGAAACTAGGGCGGCAAGAGTGGAACAAAACACCAGGCATAAGGCCGAGCCTTCCACCCTTTACCAAGTATATAGATGCATTAATTAAATAAGGAGATATTGTGATATCCGAACATAAGCATAATCCAACATGGAGCAATCTTCATCTTCACCTACAACTAGCCACGCTATAAGAGGGGCTGAGAAAAAATGGTAACATAGCCAAACAACGGTTTGCTAGGAAGGGTGACAAAGGTTAGAGGTGGTTTCATGGCAAGTTGGGAGGCATGATATAGCAAGTGGTAGGTAGCGCGGCATAGCAATAGAGCGAACAACTAGCAAGCAAAGATAGAAGTGATTTCGAGGGTATGGTCATCTTGCCTGAGATCCCGCTAGGAAGAAGAGCGAGTCCATGAAGAAGACAAACGGATGTAGTCGAACGAATCCTCACAACTCCGGAACGAAACCGAAGCTAACGAGAGAAGCAACCCGGAAAGAAACAAACAACTAGTAAAACAACCATCATAGAAACATGGCATGATGCACAATCAAGTATGATGCATGTCCGGTTTAATGAGCATGACAAGGCAAAGTGCAACAAACAACACTACAAATTAAGTGGAGCTCAATATGCAACGAGTTGCATATTGACGAACACCACACCAATTATTTAGTTCTCTCTCATTTATGTACCCAACAATATTAAATGTTATTAAACATGGCAAGAGGTGAGACATAAGTAAACTACACATTTTAGGCAACTTAAATGAGGCCGGAACAACAAACAACAATTCCGGAAAATCCTCATATGCATATTTTGAATTTGGTACTGTTCTGCCCTAAACACAATTTTAATGTTGTTAAACAGCAAAATGAAGTGCACCATGTTAAACTAGGCATTTTTCTACCCCATTTACATATGAAGTTTATTAAAATCCGAGTTACGGTTATTTAGTTATGAAATAAATCATTTTAACATATTATTCGAGCAAATTTAATCAAACAACATTTTAAACAATTTTAACATGGGTGAAAGTGGCATATTATTAAACTACACAAAATTCTAAGAATTTTACATGTTTAAATCATTTTAATCCGATGCACGGTTTATTAGTTATTAAATGCATGAAGAACAGGGGGTTTTCTGCAATTCTGTCAATTCCCGGGAAATTAGGAAATTCACAGAACAGGAAAAAAATGTAGCAGGCCGAAACTGCTGGGCGCTGGGGTGCTCACCATGGGCTGAGGCCCAGGTCGGTGGTGGCGGCTGGGGCAGATCTGGAGCAGGCCAGATCTGGAGGGGAAGCAGGCTGGGCCTTGGAGCTGGCTGACGACACGGGGCCCACGTGGAAGGTTGAAGCGGTCAACGGACGCATACGGGAGACGGTGCAGCGGCTGCTGCTCATTGCAGGGGAAGCAGAGGCGCGGTCGTCCTGCTTGAGCAAGTGCGAGGCAGGGGACGTAGCCGGCGGCGGGGACGGCGCAAGACGGCTGGAATCGGGCAAGGCGGCTTGGACTTGGCGGATCCAGGTGGTGGAGGTCGTTCCCGGCGGCGGACTTGACGGATCGTCGCAGGAGAAGGCCCTTGGCAGCCATAGCGGAGCTTCCGCTGCTCCTGCACCTGACGAGAGAGAGAGAGATCGGGGCATGAGAGAGGTTAGGGAAGGGGGACGGCATGGAGAGTGCAAGGAAGCAGGGGACGCAAGGCAACGGTGACTTGGAACTCCGGCGGCTGGCCACGGGTGTGTTGGCGACGGGAGGTTCGGAACGACGTGGATCCGGGCAGCGAGGCGGCTGCAAGTTCCAACCATGGCATGGTGCTGCTGTACAAAGAACAAAACAGAGTTGAGAGGCACGGGAGGAAGAGAGCCGAGAGGAAAAAGGGAAGGGGAGGGGAAAGGAGCGGGGCAGCGGGGAGCTGCTGGTGGCGCCAGGCGAGGGGTCCCAGTCCGGTAACTTGTTGGACGGTGATGAGGTGTTGCGCGAGGGGAGGAGCGCATGGCCTCGGGCGCCTGGCTGCCGATGCAAAGGAGCGAGACAACGCAGAGGTTGGAGAAGCTCGGGCATGAGCAGGGGATCGAGGCCCTGGCTCTCTCCTGCGGGTGTTTCTGTCGCCGGTTGGAGGATCGAGGGGATCCAGAGGAGAGCGCCGGTTGGGTAGGTTCGAAGGCGACTGGCCGGTGGCTGAAATCAAGGAGAAGGTGGGTGGAAGGATCAGACAGATCCCGAGGAAGAGTGGCGGCGGCGCTAGGGTAGGATCCCTAGAAATTAGGGTTTGGTCTAAAAATGGACACGGAGGTCTTTATATATAACAAGTGAATTTTGATAGGGGCATTTGGTCTCTCTGATTAAAATCGGACGATCGAGAAAATAATAGGTAGGGAGTCCAAATAAGAAAACAGAGATGTTTTATAGATGTTTGGTGATGATCCAGATCCAATGGTGACGACTGCCCGGGTCGGGTTCGGAGAAGTTTCGGACACACACGCGAGGGGTTTGCGGGATGTTAGCAGGTTTGGCAAGAGGGAACCGAAAACACGGTAGGTCTGAAACGGTCAACGCAGGCAAGGCGATCCGAGGGAAGGTGATGAAGGCAAATGGAGAAACGTCAACGACGAGCGAATGCAAGTTTCAAAACATGACGGCAACGAAGTGTCGATGCAATGAAAATGATGCGATGATGAATGCAACACACAAATAAAACACACGCCAAACACGAAATATATGGAAGGCGTCTGGAGCGTCGGTCTCGGGGCGTTACAACACTCCACCACTACAAGAGGATCTCGTCCCGAGATCTAGGATGGCACCGGAGAAAAACGGAAGAGGAAGAGAAAAGGTAAAGCTAAGTTGCTTCTTTGACAAACGAGTGAAACCAAAGAACCTTGAGAGGTCGCAAAGCTTGAAGAAATGACACGACAGAGGTGAACAAAATTGAGAAGACTCCGGTAGAAAATAGAGACAAGGAACACCATGAGAACCTTGAGGTTAAGTGAATATTTAAACCACTCCGGTTAAAACAAGATAGAGAAGGAATAAGAATGATATAATTTGGGCAGCACTCCGACTGTAAATGGAAGGAATTGAACATGATCTTGATAAGATGAGAGGATACTCGATGAAATTACCAACACATTGCCTCCGGTACTAATGAAAGAATGGCACAAGGGGTAAGAAAGATTTCAGACAGCACTCCGGTTGAGGGAGGAGACAAAACTTGATAAGAAGAGAGAACTCGAATGAAAACACGACACTCCGGCTAAACGGATAAGAAATGAAAAAAATTACATGATCTTGACAAAACAAGATGATTGGTCGAAGAGAGCAACATCACAAAACCTCCGGAAGAAAGAATAGAAGATAGATCATTGGAATAACAGAATGGAGAAGAAAATGACAACACCTTCCACAATTGAATTTGGAAAGTATCCTTGCAAGAAGGTTAGAACGAAGTTGTTGGAAAAAACCAACAACTAAAAGAACAAGCTTGTTGAGGGCTTATGGAACACATCTCAAAATTATGAGGTGAAAATTTGCCACTAACGAAAAACCACAGATTGGATTTATATGAACAAGGAGACGAGAAACTTATTTCACCGGGAGGACAAATGAAGAACTTGGGTCATTTATAAGCACCATAAATAGCAACAATCCTTAGGGAAAGCTTTAGGTGAAATATAACCCAAGATAACTCCAACAAAAGGATTGATTGGTTGAAAAGATCTCTTGAACAAAGAGAAAATGATGGATTTAATTATCTCATTCCTGACAACTTGTGAATCATGAAACATGAAGGAAATAATCAAGGATGACATAACACCACCTCAAAAGATAAGAGAGAAAGAATTGCACTTCGGAATGCAAGATGAAGAATGCTTGAACTCCTCAAAACAAACATGTGTTTAACACCATGTTTATTTTAGAGTATAGCTTGGCGGGTCTTAACTCCGAGAGAAATCTTGAAGAACAATTGAAGAATGAAACGAATCCTTGATGAGCCACCATGTAGAGCCTCGATGAAGAACTCCGGATATAAAAGAATGATCCAACGAAATGGAAACTTGAAAAGAACTCCAGGAGAAGCCTTGCAATGATTAGATGAAGCTTTGAAATGATATAATTGAAATAACTTGGAGCTCCGGAAAGAAAAAGATGAACAACTTGGAACCGAGTATTTGATATCATGAACGAACTCCGGAAGAAGGAATTAATCACTTGGAGGAGACAAGAATAAGAATTATGTTATGCATATCTTTCACCAATTAAATTGATGACAAGCAATGGATTTGGCATACTACTTATTCTCGTAGACAAGATTAGGATAGATATTGTGCAAACTTGGGAAGGACTTCAACGAACCACCGGTAGGATTGCAACAACGAATACATTAATATGAGGACATAGGAAAAGGAATCTTGAACGAACCACCGTAAGAATTGAAAATGAATGAAGAAAAGAGAACGAATCACCGCAAGAATTAAAGAACGCGCGAAAAAACTCGAGGGAATTTAGATACATGAGGACGAATAGATCACGAGCTGACTAGAGGGTACTTGAACGATGCACCGGGAGAATATGGAGATGAACGAAGAGACACCAATTTAGAATAATTGGAGAATGAAGCTGAAAACTTAGAACGAAGAAAATTTCTGAAATGATGGCCTTTGGATGATTAAGAAATGAAAACAACTCATGAAATGCTCCGGATGGGTAAGAAAAGAATTGCGCGATTGGAAACAATTTGAGAGGATGGCAACAAGTTAGAACCATGAATCTTCAAGAGAACGGACCAAGATTTAGGAGAAATTCTTCTTCGGTCTTCAAATGTTGAGAATGACGATGAGAAACACCATCAAGAATTATTGAGGCACTCCGGAATGAAAATTAGAAAGGTTGAACCAACATTGAAAAGAATTTGAAAGATCTTGGAGAAAGACTTATGACTGATGAAAAATTTCATTCTTACGTCAAACTTTTAAATAAATTTGAGAATAGCTCCGGGAAAAGTTAGAAGAGTCAGGTAAGATCCTGGGAAAAGGCCTGTGGGTTAGGGCCCACTAAAAGATACACCATTGAACGATTGATTACTTGAAATGGAGATTGCACCGGTTGAATAGATGGCTCAAAAGAGATAACAACCTCAAGATAGCTTGAACGGATTGGGAATGGAAATGCGAATCTTCTGAGATATCTTAATCACTCCGGAACAATTGGATAGCGAGAAGTGCATTTGAAACAAGGAAAGGAATGTGACCAACATTGAAGGCTTGAATTTAGTCCACCGGAGAAGAAAAAGAATGAAGAATGATAAACTTGAAGAACATCTTCCTGAGAATCACCGGATAAGAACATTGACGGAAAAGGATGGAGAGGCTTCCATCAATAAAATGATACTTGATTAAGAAATCTGAATCCTTGAATAAAAGGGTGGGAGGGTGGGAAAACAAAGGCAACTTGGGTCGGATGAAACGAACACCGTTGAGAAAAACTTAGAATTGATCTTGCGAATGTTGGAATGATTGGATCCACTTGAAGAGAAGCACGCCGATTGGAAAGAATTGAAAAGACAACCTTGAAGATGAAGAAGGATTGGTATTCACATAGAAGTATGAGAACACTGCTTAGGAAGGTATGGAATCAACACTTGACTTCGAAGCAACCCGAATACCACAAAACAAAATAAAACAAAGGATTGGCTTGCAAAATAAGCCGGAACAAACATATGATAGAGATTTCGTCCGAAGTTTTCGTGGTGGGGCCCACACGGGCTCGATCGTACAGCACCATCATGTACAAGGCAGTGCACATGACATACGAAGCGTCCCTGAGTCGGCATAGCCAAGGACTCTTTAAGACACTACGAGACCACTGTAAAACCAACCGTGTACAGGCGGACCACTAGACGTCGAACCCCAATCTCATATCATGCGTCTGTCGGAAAGATATCCTAAGAGCTACTTGAATTCCCACTTATAAACTCCCGAAACTCTCTGGTTATGCAATCAAGTGTTGGGGATACAGGGGACACAAAATATATCACCCAAACTAACAATACCTAGATCCAGCTGTATCCATCCTTCAACACATAACCAAGAAACCTTCGGAAATCGTGTACCTCAACCTTCGAAAAGCATCCGTTATACAAGTTATGGCAATACTCCCGAACTCCCGCCCCAGTACTGGGTGGCGTCGAGGTGATCTCACCAACAACTGCATAAAAGAGATTTCGATGTCGGCGAAACTCAGGTATTCAAGAACTGCAACGATAAAATTGTGACGACAACACCTCGGAGCTCAACTCCCTGGGACACTGCCACAACCCCTAAATGTCAGGAGGCACCAAGAACAATGTTCTCGTCACAAAACCATCGGAACGATTCCAAGATACCCGCGTGATCCTAAATTTTTTTAGTGAAATTTGAGGAGAGAAAAGTCAAAACTTCTACGTCAGGAGGCCTCACCAGAGCGACGAAAGGACTGAGGAGTAAAAAGAATCCTACTCTCCGATATATATAATCCTAAGACTCAAAACATTTTTGTTCTAGACTCAACAACGCCAGCGATTCGATCAAGCAGGGGGCTCCTAAGTCGGGGATGGCTCTGATTACCAACTTGTAACGCCCACGATGCGGCTATATCTCCCACGTGTCGAGGCACGACTTAGAGGCATAACCGCATTGTGGTTTTGTCGCAAGAAGGGTCATCTTCACACAATCCCATGTAATGAACAAGAATGGGATAAAGAGTTGGCTTACAATCGCCACTTCACACAATACATAAATGAAATCATACAACATTCAAGATACACACATAGGTCCAACTACGGAACCAAAATAAAAGAAGACAACCCAACTGCTAGATCCCCGATCGACCCAACTGGGCTCCACTACTGATCAACATGATAAGAAACAACACAACGAACAAGATCTTCATCGAGCTCCCACTTGAGCTCGGTTGCGTCACCTGCACTGGCATCGTCGGCACCTGCAACTGTTTTGGAAGTATCTGTGAGTCACGAGGACTCAGCAATCTCACACCCGCGAGATCAAGACTATTTAAGCTTATAGGAAAGGATGGGGTAGTGAGGTGGAGCTGCAGCAAGCACTAGCATATATGGTGGCTAACATACGCAAATGAGAGCGAGAAGAGAAGCAACGGAACGGTCGTGAACTAGCAATGATCAAGAAGTGATCCTGAACTCCTGCTTACGTCAAACATAACCCAGAAACCGTGTTCACTTCCCGGACTCCGCCGAGAAGAGACCATCACGGCTACACACGCGGTTGATGCGTTTTAATTAAGGTCAAGTGTCAAGTTCTCTACAACCGGATATTAACAAATTCCCATCTGCCACATAACCGCGGGCACGGCTTTCGAAAGATAATACCCTGCAGGGGTGTCCCAACTTAGCCCATTATAAGCTCTCACGGTCAACGAAGGATATTCCTTCTCCCGGGAAGACCCGATCAGTCTCGGAATCCCGGTTTACAAGACATTTCGACAATGGCAAAACAAGACCAGCAAAGCCGCCCGAATGTGCCAACAAATCCTGATAGGAGCTGCACATATCTCGTTCTCAGGGCACACCGGATGAACACTACGTACAACTAAAACCAGACCTTGAGTTTCCCCGAGGTGGCGCTGCAAGTGGCTCTAGTTTGGACCAGCACTCAGAGGAACACTGGCCCGGGGGTTTAAAATAAAGATGACCCTTGAGTCTGCAGAACCCAAGGGAAAAAGGCTTAGGTAGGCAAATGGTAAAACCAAGGTTGGGCCTTGCTGGAGGAGTTTTATTCAAAGCAAATTGTCAAGGGGGTCCCATAAATCACCCAACCGCGTAAGGAATGCAAAATCAAGGAACATAACACCGGTATGACGGAAACTAGGGCGGCAAGAGTGGAACAAAACACCAGGCATAAGGCCGAGCCTTCCACCCTTTACCAAGTATATAGATGCATTAATTAAATAAGAGATATTGTGATATCCCAACATAAGCATAATCCAACATGGAGCAATCTTCATCTTCACCTACAACTAGCCACGCTATAAGAGGGGCTGAGCAAAAATGGTAACATAGCCAAACAACGGTTTGCTAGGAAGGGTGACAAAGGTTAGAGGTGGTTTCATGGCAATTTGGGAGGCATGATATAGCAAGTGGTAGGTAGCGCGGCATAGCAATAGAGCGAACAACTAGCAAGCAAAGATAGAAGTGATTTCGAGGGTATGGTCATCTTGCCTGAGATCCCGCTAGGAAGAAGAGCGAGTCCATGAAGAAGACAAACGGATGTAGTCGAACGAATCCTCACAACTCCGGAACGAAACCGAAGCTAACGAGAGAAGCAACCCGGAAAGAAACAAACAACATAGTAAAACAACCATCACAGAAACATGGCATGATGCACAATCAAGTATGATGCATGTCCGGTTTAATGAGCATGACAAGGCAAAGTGCAACAAACAACACTACAAATTAAGTGGAGCTCAATATGCAACGAGTTGCATATTGACGAACACCACATCAATTATTTAGTTCTCTCTCATTTATGTACCCAACAATATTAAATGTTATTAAACATGGCAAGAGGTGAGACATAAGTAAACTACACATTTTAGGCAACTTAAATGAGGCCGGAACAACAAACAACAATTCCGGAAAATCCTCATATGCATATTTTGAATTTGGTACTGTTCTGCCCTAAACACAATTTTAATGTTGATAAACAGCAAAATGAAGTGCACCATGTTAAACTAGGCATTTGTCTACCCCATTTACATATGAAGTTTATTAAAATCCGAGTTACGGTTATTTAGTTATGAAATAAATCATTTTAACATATTATTCGAGCAAATTTAATCAAACAACATTTTAAACAATTTTAACATGGGTGAAAGTGGCATATTATTAAACTACTCAAAATTCTAAGCATTTTATATGTTTAAATCATTTTAATCCGATGCACGGTTTATTAGTTATTAAATGCATGAAGAACAGGGGGTTTTCTGCAATTCTGTCAATTCCCGGGAAATTAGGAAATTCACAGAACAGGAAAAAAAACGTAGCAGACCGAAACTACTGGGCGCTGGGGCGCTCACCATGGGCTGAGGCCCAGGTCGGTGGTGGCGGCTGGGGCAGATCTGGAGCAGGCCAGATCTGGAGGGGAAGCAGGCTGGGCCTTGGAGCTGGCTGACGACGCGGGGCCCACGTGGAAGGTTGAAGCGGTCAACGGACGCATACGAGAGACGATGCAGCGGCTGCTGCTTGTTGCAGGGGAAGCAGAGGCGCGGTCGTCCTGCTTGAGCAAGTGCGAGGTAGGGAGGTAGCCGGCGGCGGGGACGGCGCAAGATGGCTGGAATCGGGCGAGGCGGCTTGGACTTGGCGGATCCAGGTGGTGGAGGTCGTTCCCGGCGACGGACTTGACGGATCGTCGCAGGAGAAGGCCCTTGGCAGCCACGGAGCTTCCGCTGCTCCTGCACCTGACGAGAGAGAGAGAGAGAGAGACCGGGGCATGAGAGAGGTTAGGGACGGGGGACGGCATGGAGAGTGCAAGGAAGCAGGGACGCAAGGCAACGGTGACCTGGAACTCCGGCGGCTGGCCACGGGTGATGTTGGCGACGGGAGGTTCAGAACGACGTGGATCCGGGCAGCGAGGTGGCTGCAAGTTCCAACCATGGCATGGTGCTGCTGTACAGAGAACAGAACAGAGTTGAGAGGCACGGGAGGAAGAGAGCCGAGAGGAAAAAGGGAAGGGGAGGGGAAAGGAGCGGGGCAGCGGGGAGCTGCTGGTGGCGCCAGGCGAGGGGTCCCAGTCCGGTAACTTGTCGGACGGTGACGAGGTGTTGCGCGAGGGGAGGAGCGCATGACCTCGGGCGCCTGGCTGCCGATGCAAAGGAGCGAGACAACGCAGAGGTTGGAGAAGCTCGGGCATGAGCAGGGGATCGAGGCCCTGGCTCTCTCCTGCGGGTGTTTCTGTCGCCGGTTGGAGGATCGAGGGGATCCAGAGGAGAGCGCCGGTTGGGTAGGTTCGAAGGCGACTGGACGGTGGCTGAAATCGAGGAGAAGGTGGGTGGAAGGATCAGACAGATCCCGAGGAAGAGTGGCGGCGGCGCTAGGATAGGATCCCTAGAAATTAGGGTTTGGTCTAAAAATGGACACGGAGGTCTTTATATATAACAAGTGAATTTTGATAGGGGCATTTGGTCTCTCTGATTAAAATCGGACGATCGAGAAAATAATAGGTAGGGAGTCCAAATAAGAAAACGGAGATTTTTATAGATGTTTGGTGATGATCCGGATCCAATGGTGACGACTTCCCGTGTCGGGTTCGGAGAAGTTTCGGACACACACGCGAGGGGTTTGTGGGATGTTAGCAGGTTTGGCAAGAGGGAACCGAAAACACGGTAGGTCTGAAACGGTCAACGCAGGCAAGGCGATCCGAGGGAAGGTGATGAAGGCAAAGGGAGAAACGTCAACGACGAGCGAATGCAAGTTTCAAAACATGACGGCAACGAAGTGCCGATGCAATGCAAATGATGCGATGATGAATGCAACACACAAATAAAACACACGCCGAACACGAAATATATGGAAGGCGTCTGGAGCGTCGGTCTCGGGGCGTTACAGGGATGATGTCAAAATCGAACTTTCTCGGCAAGGAGAGCTGGTCCAAATCAACTTTGAAATTCTTCAGTAGCAGCACGCATTTGCTGAACTGATCTATCCTGTGAGAGATTTTGATGTAATAATCTGGCATGGTGAAACAAGTGTCCTGTGTGTATACGTAGTACGACAGTATTATTTATCACATGGTATATCATTGATAGAATTGCAACTCTGATTGCTGGTTAGGAACTGTCGTTCGATTTCATTCCAACAGCTGCCGTGCTTTATTCAATTTTGTGTATTCGCCTTGCGACAGCATCTAAAACCAGCGCCGTACCGATCACTTGCAATATGAAAAGCGCTGAGGTAGAACACGTGGGCCCCCAAACATGTAGGGTCGGCCTGCGGCCCAAAGTCCAGAACCGTGAGCCTATCTGAGTATTATATTCTCAGCTGAACCCCCATAAAAAAAGCTGAACCCCCATAATGCCCGTGCGTTGCAGAGGGAGTATATTTCTCGGCAAGGTGAGCCTGTGATATAAAAGATTTGTATATTTCTTTACAGAGGGAGTATCTCTCTGTCAAAAAATATATTTATGTGTAACTAGTTACTCCTGTCTTTCTACTTCCTTTCGCTGATATGTGGGGCAACCGGCAACGGGGTCCACGTGCCATATGCACAAATTAGAGTGCACAACTTCACGGTAGACACACCCCGGTCATAGCGCCGTAGTAATGCCCAATGAGCCGTCAAATCACAACCCCCCTTTCCAGCTTTAGCAGTAAGCTGGACGGACGAAGCGGCAATATTTCACTGGGCCTGAATCCCCTTCTCCCTCGCCTGCTTGTTCAGAGAAAACCCCCTCTCGGCGATTGCATAGGGTTTTCTCATGGAAAACCAGGTACGAATTCTTCATCCATCCCCGATAAATCCAAGTCCCTTGGTCGCAGGTAATCCTAGGATGGCAGCCGCCGCCGTTCATGCATTTTTCTTCCTACCGAATCTAGTGTGTTTCATTTGCAGCGCCCAAAGTGCGAGTACCCTACAGGTTTCTGCGCCCTCGGCGAGACGCCACACTTGTTCCTTCTCATCCTAACACATCATTTTGAAATGCGCACAGTATGTTCCTAGAATCCTCTTTTCTATCCGGGAGGGTGGGTTTTTTTTGAACATGCTGTGTTCTCATATTATTTTTCCTGCAGTGTATTATTTGCTCTGCCAGAACACATGTACTCAAGATGCTCGGCCTTGCCATAACTGAATACACTAGTTTAATGGCCACAGTGAAGACAAGCCATGGATATAAGTTCCGAGTTGGGTTCATGAACCAAGAAGATTGCTGCTTTTTTTTATGCAGAACTTGGATAAACTTTCTCAAGTGTTACGGACTGAAAGTTGGCGCACGAATGTTGATGGAAATAGCAGAACCTGGTCTCATCTTCACTGCGATCTTCCACCCCGACGTCGTTCCAATTGTTCATCCATGTTAGTTTTGTATCTGGTTCTTGCTTGTTGCCTCGATTACTTCTTAATCCACCTATTCTGTCTAACTAATCACAATTTAACTTTAGAAGTAGCAACGAATCTCTCACGGAGATGCTACTTCTAACTAATATTTTCTTATAATTGGTGGCACGTGTAGGTTTTTTCAGAGTTAAGCAGTCTGCTCGTTTGTTACTCTGTAATAACTCGGCTGTTACTAATGGCACTGAAGTTGACTGGATCAACATCCACAAGTTCCTACACTTTATTGATCGTCTTGAGGTCCTTGTGGGGCGTTTCAATGGTGGAAGGCCATGTGGGATATGTGTGCCACTGCTGCACTCGTTGAACAGGTCCAACTGTGTCGAGAAACTTATGGTACGAGCTGTTTTCTGTTATATATGTTGTTCATAAACTATTGCTTATACACAGTTTTACAGCTGTGATCTTCTTGAAACAGGAACTGCCGAGTTCTATTGTTCATATATAGATGCCTGACCATGGTCGGGTCAGACTTGCGCTTGGTCACAACATGATGTTTATGTCGACCTACTCAATTCCCCTTGGAGGTGAAAAGATACTTATTCATGGGTGGTCTCAAATAATGAAGGCCCGTCCATCTTGGAGAATAGGACAGAAGATTATGTTCATGCTTTTCCATGGCTCTAAAGCGAATATCCTGTTTATTGACCACGTTGCGAGATGAAGCCGCTTTCAGAAGGTTGTGGATGCGCGGGGTGGCGCCTGGGCCTTGTCCCGGGGCTTGGCGGCCTCACCCTTGGTTAACTGTAGGCAAAGTAGCGCTGTTCGAGGCGTGCTTTGTACGGTTGAACCTGTATAAGTACTCATACTGCTTTCAGCTTTGGTTGTTAAGTGCCCCTGCTGGTTTCAGTTAAGGTTGTTAAGTACTCCTACTGCTTTTACAGTCTGTCGTGTTTCTTCAGTCCTGTCTTCCTCCAGCCGCCAAAACCAAACCAGCGCCGGCGGGGCCGCCTGCTTCCGCCTCCCATGGCTGGCTGCGCCTCAGCGCACGCATCGCCGCCCCACCGTCTCCTAAATCGTTAACGCCGACGTCCTCTGCGTGCTTTGGTGCACTCGCCGCGGCGCCGCCCTCTCGCATTGTCAACATGGTCAACAAACAACAGGAATCGGAAAAAGTACGTGGAGAGGATGACAGTAGGGGCCCACCACGTCAGCGTATGGAAAAATAAAATGCTTCCTCCTAGTGTTTTCCTGACATCTGGGACCCACGACATTGTGAGCGTATATAGTCAATAGACAAGAGAACAACACAAGATCGGCTGACACCTGGGACGTAGCTACTTGAGCAGTATTTTTTTGTTTGGTATTGTTGAGACGGAGCAGGGTTTGAACTGGGCTGTGGCCCGTCTAGCCCAGGCTTATATTTTATGTTCACCATGTGACCAGCCCAGCTATTTTTTCTTTGTGAAAATGAGACCAGTTTATTTTTTCTGAAGAATACCCAATCCAGTCCTACTTATTTTTCTACGCCCTGATGGGCTGCAACTCTTTCAAGATGCCTGCAAATCTTGAAAGTAATATGAAATGGGTTGTAAATATAAAAACAGATGACAAATTGGCAATTACTTTATAATTTATGAATTTTTTCACATTTTCAGATTCCCATTTCACTGGGCATTAACCTAATTTAAATATATCTTCAAAGTACTTTAAATCTGGCTCGACATTTTGGTATTAAAAATAGTTTGGAACCCACAGAAATATGCGAAATTGGCCCTGGCCAACCAAAAAAACGACTGCAATAAATTGCATAAGAAGTTGCCATGAGCTATATATAAATTATTAAAAAAAAGAGGGAGTGGTCTGACTTGTGGGCCAGTTTAGTTGACGCGTATGCAAGATTTTTTTAGTTATTATATACGTCAACAAACGATTCTAGCAGACGTAACCGTTGGATGTCAATCCAACGGCCGTCGTGTTTCTTCAATCTCTGATCTTCTTGCTCCAGCCGCCAAAGCAGCGCCGGCGGGACCGCCTACTCCCGCCTCCCGTGGCCGGCTGTGCTGCCGCGCAGGCCTCAGCGCCCCCTACTACTCCCACCGCTGGCCAGCGCATCCCTCTACTCACCCACACCCCCTGTTATTCTGCAGCGACGGCAGCCTCACACCGCAGCCGAACCGGTGAACCCTCGTACTCCTCTCCGCGCGGGCTTCCACTGCCGTGTCTTCCCCGGCTCCGCGTCGTCCCCTTCCTAGGCCTCACCATCGTCCACCGCCATGGTGCTCTCGGCGTGGCATGGTCAATGTGGTCAACGACCGACTTCCATCCGAAGAGTACTGTACGTGGAGAGGCTGACAGCTGGGTCCACGGCAGCCGCAAGGAAGTGCCTCCTTATTACGTGGAAAATAATTATTCCTCCACCTGACAGTAGGGACCCACCGGACGGGCCACCAGTATTTCGCGAAAAAACATTTCCCCCTAACTGCTGGGACCCACAGGACGGGCCACCGTATTTCGTGAAAAAAACGTTCCCCCCGTTGTCAGCTCGGACCCACCGGAAGTGCCTCCTTATTACGCACAAAAAAATGAATACCCCCTGCTAGTTGGGACCCACCTTGGTGGGAGGCTGACTTGTGGGCCTACTAAGTTGACTGGGACAGAGGCCTTTGTCAACTTTAGTCAATATATGATCGATTCTAGCTCCAGTGACCGTACGATGTCCATCCAACGGCCGTAATGCTTCTTCAACCTCTGGTCTTCTTGCTCCAGCCGCCCAAAGCAGCGCCGGTCGTGCCGCCTGCTCCTGCCGCCCGTGGCCGGCTGTGATGCCGCGGAGGCCTCACCGCCCCCTACTACTCCCACCGTTGGCCAGGCCATCCCTCTACGCACCCACACCCCTTGTTATTCTGCGGCGACGGCAGCCTCGCACCGCAGCCGAACGAGTGAACCCTCATACTCCTCTACGCGTGGGCATCCACTGCCGCGTCTTCCCCGGCTCCGCGTCGTCCCCTTCCTAGGCCTCGCCGTCGTCCACCGCCCTGGTGCTCTTGGCGTGGCATGGTCAACATGGTTAAGGAATGGCTTCCATCGGACGTGGACTGTACGTGGAGAGGCTGACAGCTGGGTCCACGGCCGCAGCAAGGAAGTGCCTCCTTATTACGCGCAAAATAATTATTCCTCCACCTGACAGCGGGGACCCACCGGACGGGCCACCGTATTTCGTGAAAAAAACGTTTCCCCCTGACTGCTGGGACCCACCAGCTACATCTTCGCACGCAAGGAAGTGTGTCCAAAAAAAAAGATTCACCCCCGTGACTGCTGGGACCCACCAGCTACATCTTCGCACGCAAGGAAGTGCGTCCGAAAAAAACGATTCGCCCCCTGACTGCTGGGACCCACCAGCTACATCTTCGCACGCAAGGAAGTGCGTTCGGGTAAAAAAACAAAACGATTCCCCCCTGACTGCTGGGACCCAGCAGCTACACCTTCGCACTCAAGGAAGTGCGTCCGGGCAAAAAAACAAAACGAGTCGCCCCCCTGACTGCTGGGACCCACCAGCTACATCTTCGTAGGCAAGGAAGTGCCTGACAGTCGGGACCCACCTGGTCGAAGCATACGTAGTGTTGTCATTCTGGTCGCGAACGTGTACGTACATATATACTGGTCGATGTAGAGGCGCGCACGTGTCGTAGTAGAGGCGCGTACGTGTCGTAGTAGAGGCGCGCACGTAGCATGTACACATACGTACAGCGGCCAGGGTGCAAGAAAGAAAATACGACACGTACGTACATACGGGCAGGGTCTCGAACGCCTACTCGCGCACACGTACGGCCAGGGCTCGTGTACATGTCTGGGTCGGAACGGAGAAACAACATCGTCGTCGTGTTCATGGGGAGGCAACGGAATGCGTCGTGTTCATGGGGAGGCAACGGAATGCGTCGTGTTCATCGGGAGGCAATGGAACGCGTGGGAGCCAACCGGCTGGGTCGGAACGGAATGCGTGGTCGTGTTCATCGGGAGGGCTTGGACGGAACAGGCGATGGAAACGAGGCCTGGCGTACCGCAAAACGGAGGAAATGGCCTTGTGTTTGACCGGCCATGTTTGAAACGGGATCCTGTTCATCGCGAGGGGTCTGGCGTACCGCAAAACGGAGGAAATGGACCTCCTACGGTCGAAACGGGGGTCCTGTTCATCGGGAGGGGTGTGGCGTACCGCAAAACGGACGAAACGGACCTCCTACGGTCGAAACGGGGGTCCTGTTGATAGGGAGGGGTGTGGCGTACCACAAAACGGACG